>NW_015159752.1:147509-184610 GCF_001447785.1 Gekko japonicus
TCTTCCACAATGAAGACAGAGGCAAAAAAATGCATTCAGCTTCTCAGCCATTTCCCTATCATCCTTCAGTACTCCTTTTACCCCTTGGTCACCCAAGGGCCCCACTGCCTCCCTGGCTGGTTTCCTGCTTCTAATGTATTTGAAGAAAGTTTTATTGCTGGTCTTTATGTTTTTTTGCTATATGCTCTTCATATTCATATTCATATTTTGGCCTGCCTGATCACAGACTTGCATTTTATTTGCCACAGCCCGTGTTCCCTTTTATCAACCTCACTGAGACTAGCTTTCCATCGCTTAAAGGAATCCTTCTTACCTTTTACAGCTTCCATTACTTTGTTTGTTAACCATGCAGGCTTTTTTCCTATACCTTTTTGTGCCTTTCCTAACCTGCAGTATATATTTTTTCTGAGTTAGGATTGTAGTTTTAAATAGTCTCCAAGCTTCCCCAATGGTTTTGACCCTTTCTACTTTTCCTTTCAGTTTCCTCCCCACATGTCCCCTCATACCAGAGAAGTTATCCCTTTTAAAGTTAAAAGTGGTTGTGTCAGTCTTTTTGGGCAATTTCCTATTTATACAAATGTTAAACTCAATAACATTATGGTCACTGTTCCCAAGCGGTGAAATCACATTTACATCTCTCACCAGGTCTTGAGTGTTACTTAGGACCAAATCCAGGATCGCCTCTCCCCTGGTAGGTTCTGTAACCATCTGTTTCATAGCACAGTCATTAAGAGTATCTAGAAACTCAATCTAGTTTTCCCAACTTGAACACATATTGACTCAATCAATGTGTGGGTAGTTAAAATCACCTATCACAACACAGTTATTTTGTCTAGCCGCTATCTTTAATTCATTCATCATTTTATAATCCTCCTCTATCTTTTGATCTGGTGGGTGGTAACAAACTCCCAGTGTTAAAGCTTCCTTTTGGGCCCACTATTTCAACCCATAGCATTTCCAGAAGCAAATCCAATTCACTTACCCTTTCAATCTTACTGGACTGTATACCCTCTTTGACATACCGAGCCACCCCACCTCCAACCCTTCCCCCCATCCTTCCGATATAATTTATAACCAGGAATCACCGTATCCCACTGATTTTTTTCATCCCACCAAGTTTCTGAAATACCCACAATGTCTATTCCTCCCCCCCCAGCACTAAGCATTCCAATTCCCTGATTTTACCTCAGTCACTTCTAGCATTTGTGTATAAACACCTATTGTTTCCTATGCATGTTAAGTCCACAACCTTCCTCTTGCTGCCTTGAGACCTTGCCAGGCAGTGCATATTGTTAGCCACAGTTTCAGTGGACAATTCTAATCCTTTTCCTTGTAGAGAAGTAACAGCTACCCCTTCATCTCTTTGAGATGAGCCATCCCAAACCAGAGACTATTCATCTCCTGTTGGCTTCCCCCCAATATTCAGTTTAAAAACTCCTCTGCCACCTTTTTGATTTTAAGAGCCAGCAGCCTGGTTCCTTATCAGGACAAGTGGAGACCGTCTCATCTGTACAGCTCCCTCTTGCTCCAAAAAGCATCCGAGTACCTAACAAACTTGAACCTTTCCCCCCCTACGCCATCCACGCATTGAGACTCTGTGCCAGTCTCTCCGGCCCCGTACGTGGAACAGGAAGCACTTCTGAGAAGGCTACCTTGAAGGTCCTGGCCTTGAGTTTCCTGCCTAGCAGCCTAAATATGGGTAGAATGATAGAGTTGGAAGGGACCTCCAGGGTCATCTAGTCCAACCCCCTGCACAATGAAGAAATTCACAAATACCTCCCCCCCCAGTGACCCCTTTTCCATGCCCAGAAGATGACAAAAAAACCCTCCAGGATCTCCGGCCAAACTGGCCTGGAGAAAAAGTGCTTCCTGACCCCAAGGTGGCAATCAGCATTTCCCTGGGTGTGTAAGAAAGGGCCACAAGAACTAAGCACTGATGCAACCCTTCCGGCCAAACCCTTCTTGTGATCTGCCTAAGTTCACAGAATCTGCATTGCTGACAGATGGCCATCTAGCCTCTGTCTGAAAACCTCTAAAGAAGAAGAGCCCACCACCTCCCGAGGAAGCCTGTTCCACTGAGAACCGCTCTGTCAGGAAGTTCTTCCTAATGTTTAGCCAAAAAACTCTTCTGATTTCATTTCAACCTATTGGTTCTGGTCCGACCTTCTGGGGCAATAGAAAACAACTCTGCACCATCCACTAGATGACAGCCCTTCAAGTACTTGAAGATGGTTATCATATCACCTCTCAGTCATCTCCTCTCCAGGCTAAATATACCCAGCTCCTTCAACATTTCCTCACAGGACTTGGTCTCCAGATATTATTTCTGCAATTTTTGTGTAACAAAAAAGGTGGGATCCCACAGAACTCTTCTACTAGTGGAGGTATTTTCCTCCAGTAGAAACAGACTTCCCTTTTTTTCAAGAGTCAAGGGGAGGCTCCATCTGCTATAGGAAAACATCTCTACTAGCAGAAGAGGTCTTCAACCCACTATATTCAACGCATAAAGTAAAGCTAATTCTCAAGCCTTTACCTCAGTCTAGAGTATTTCCTGTTCTGGTTGGAAGTTTTGTGTTACGTATATGGACAGTTCAGAATTCATTACTACTACCATGACTGAACATCTTTCTGCCCAAACACGAGTTTTAGAGGATACCATATGTATGCGAAATAAACATGCTTCCAATAAAATCCCAACTTCCTACTCTGTACCCTAACCCCACAAGGCCTAGCAACTCTGTTCCTCTAAGATGACAAACCTTGCTATCAATTTCACTGCTTCCAAGAGCAGACTGAATCACGTACAGCAATGCATCGGTAAGTCCATCACACTCTCGCATTCTTCTGCGGGCCTCTTCTCCGGCAGAGCTGACATTCCTGAAAGAAAACAACAGTGGTCACAGTCTCCCCAACACAACTCTTCATTTATGACAACGGACGTTCTATAGCTTTTTCCTTAAAAACTTTTAAACACCCTCCATAGTTTATTAATTGTACCTCTATCAGGGCAATCCTAAACAGGGTTACTCCATTCTACATCTATTGGGCTTAGAAGGGTACAACTCTGTTTAGGATTGTACTAGTAGAAAAGAGCCAGAGTTCAGTAGCACCTTCAAGACTAACAAAATTAGCTTTTGCAGGTCACTGCTCACTTCTTCAGATGGGATTGTACTGTACGTGTGTAACATGAATCTCTTCCAACTCACTTCAGATTATTTATTTATTTATTTATTTAATTTATATCCCGCGCTCCCCTACAAGCAGGCTCCAGACTGCTTACAACATTTTATTAAACAATGCAGTAATGTTAAAACATTAAAATTAAACAGAAGAAACAATCTAAGCAACGCTAACATTAAATTGAAATATCAAAGCAAATTTCAGTCTAATCAGAATAAGATGGCAACAGTTCACAGTGCCTCCTGCAGGTTGCTGAATTAGATGGCAAATTAATGGCAATCTGTTTTCTGATGTTGCTCTGTTGACCTCTTTGAGCAGGGCAAATCACAGCGGGCACCTGGTCTTGATCTCAGGAAGGAGAAGCACTCCTGCCACTCCTAGGCCAAAGTCCTGCCCCACCCCCGAGTAATGCACACAAACAGTTCAGGACAAGTGGGTCCCCAGGAGGACTTGAGGGAGGCATCTCACTTCCTCCTCCCCCACTATTTCCTCTTTCCTTTTCCTGAAAGCCCCATAGCCTCTCTCCCCTTTCCCGATTCCTTCTCTCCTTCAATGGTTGCCACCCTCCAGGTAGGGCCTGGATATCTCTTGGAATCACCGCAGATCTCCCAGCTACAGAGACCAGGTCCCCTGAGGGTTGCCAACTCCAAGATGGGAAATCCCTGGAGATTTGGGGGTGGAGCCTTGGGAGGGTGAGGTTTTGGGAGGGAAGCAACCTCAGCACGGCATCATACCAAAGAGGCCACACTCCAAAGCAGCCAGGAACTGATCTCTGTCACCTAGGCAGCAGTTATAATTCTGGGTGATCTTCAGCCCCCCTCTGGAGCATGGCAATCCTAGTTCCCCTGGAAGAAATGGCCACTTTGGAAGGTGGAGTCTATGGTATTATTTATTTATTATTTATTAAATTAAATGTATAGCCCGTCTGTATTTGTCATTTTCATAGTAAAACACAGTAGGGCTCAGGGTGGGTCACAACATTTAAAGTCAACAGAACTATTAAATATAACTTAGATTAAAACCAGCAACCCCAGCAGTCACACCAGAGTCACAGTGGAGGGCAGTGTAGGAGATAGTCCAAGGTGGGAAGCCAGCACTCATCCTTGACCAAGTGCTTGGTGGAACAACTCTGTCTTACAGGCCCTGCGAAATTGTTTCAAGGCCTGCAGCAGGGCCCAGGTCTCATTGGAAAGAGTGTTTCACCAGGTTGGGGCCAGGGCCAAAAAGGCCCTGGCTGCGGATAGCCAGATGGCCTTTGGGCCAGGGATCATTAGCAAGTTGTACTATTTCATGTATCCATATCCAATATTTTTTAACATCACAGGTCTACCACATATGGTAAAAAGAACCAAAATTTTGCTTACATTTCCAACAAACATTTGACATACTTGGATACCATTTCGCTAAGTTTTCAGGAGTCATATGTCATCTATAAAACATTTTATATGTATTTTCTTTATATGAAACTGCTTTAGTAAGCTTTATGTTAACTTTCCATAATCTTTCCCATTGTTCTAGTTGTATGTTATGACCTATATTTTCAGCCCATTTAATCATTGCTTCTTTTACCACCTCATCATACATTTTCACATCTAATAAGATTTTATAAAAGAGTTTAATATATTTCCCATCACCACCAAATTTTATCTATTTCTACAGGTGCATCATAGAATCCCATCATTTTGTCTTTCACAAATCTGGACTCTATTTGAGCTCTTTCCCACCAGTTCAAGTTACCAGTTCCTCCACATTGTTTCCAGCAGAGTGGTTTTGCTGTCAGAGATATATATGCCAACTTCTGCAGTGTCAAATACCAAAATGATATTATTTTAAAGGTTTGTCATCTTATTTCAGTTACATTTGTGTTAAAAGGAAATGTTTTCCTCATAGACTTCCAGTCTTCCTCAGTTATCGTATTATTACATATTTTGTGCCACCTATGTGATAACTTAACAACTGATTTTGTTCTTGTTCCAGTAGTGCCATATATATTATTTATTTATGTATACTTTCGATTTCTTATACCGCTCTAATCCCGAGGGTTCTCTGAGCGGTTACATTGCAAATTACCAATTCTAACTAGGGCCACATAGTATTGGGGGGAGGTGAATACCTATCAGGCACCCTGCCGGTTCTTTGTGGATCTCCCAGCGGATCTCCTCTCCTTTGATTCTGCGCTGTAGGTGTCTTTTGTTTTTGGCTTGGCTCCACAGCGGCTCCTTCCGGGCAGTTCCATTGCTCTGCGACTGTGCGACGGCCCCCTTTCCTCGGCCTCTGTCCTGATAGGCTCCGGCCGAGCTGTGCTGTCACTTTGTCACGTCTCCAGGCCAGGCCCCGCCTTGGAGCGCTCGCTATTCGATGTTAGATACGCTGCCATTCTTTCGCTGAATCGCCGGATTGCCCTGTCACCAACACCATTGCTCCTCTCCATTGCCGCTCCACCGGAAGGTGGGTACCCCCCTGCACCTAGGCAGGTACCCATTTGTCTACTCGCAAGCTTTCGAACCACTGGGTAGGTGGGTAGTTATAATATGTTTTCTAGTATGTAAAGTCCCTCTCGCCTTTATGCTGCTGTTTCCAAAAATCAATAAGTAAATGTTGCTGTAATAAGTCTGCCAATAATGTGGAGTTTTTACCTTTTTATGTTTCTGAGTTTTCCCCTTGTTATGAGATATATCCAGATTGTAGTCTATGATAGAGTTCAAATCCTCTCCAACAATTAGTTCTCCTTTCTACTTCCATTTCTGACATTTTTTTGTATATGCTGTTCTTGCTCCTTTGTACAGTTTTTTTAACAATAGTTTTGTTGTTTTTAAGATTTATCTTCAGGCCAGCATATAAACCATATTCTTTTATTACTTGTAAAAGGTGAACTATTGATTTCTGGGGTTCTTCTAGTATAAATACCAGATCATCAGCAAATGCTTGTAATTTGTATTCTTCTCCATTATGTTTAAGACCCTTGATCTTATTATCTTCTCTAATTATATTATTCAGTGTTTCCAAAGCAAAGATGAATAAAAGCGGAGATAACAGACATCCTTGTCTTGTTCTTTTTCCAATGTTGATATTTCTCGTAAGATCTCCATTCAGTATGATTCTTGCTGATTGTGTTGTATATATTGCTTTTACCATATTATAAAAGTGTTCTCCACAATTCCAGGTCAACAGTTGTTCCAACATAAAAGCCCAATTAAGATTATCAAAGGCCTTTTCCGCATCCAAAAATAATAACACCATTTGTTTTTTAGGATGTGCTTCAAAATACTCTAATACGTTGTTTCTCATTTGTCTCTTTGGCAAAGATCCCAATTGATCTTCATGGATTATTTCAATCAGGACCTTTTTCAATCTATTTGCCAAAATAGAAGCATATATTTTGTAGTCTGCATTAAGAAGAGATATTGGCCTATAGTTTTTGATTTCACTTCCATCTGTGTCCACTTTATGTATTAATGTGATCAGTGCTTGATTCCATGACTGGTAATTTTTTTTGTTCATATACACTTTGTATGGTGTCCTTCAAAGGGAAAGCTATTCAGCAGGTAAGCCATCTGGACCTGGAGTTTTCTTCTTCTTTTTGATGGCTTCTATTATTTCTGAAAAGGAAATTGGTTCATTTAACATTTTCCTTTGGTTTTCTGTAAATTTCTTTTTATTATGTTTTTGTAAGAAGTCTCTGATCTGTTCTTGATTGGAGTTTGTTTTTAAATATAGGTTGCTATAAAATCCTTCTGCAATCGCCTTTATTTCTTTAAGAGTATTTTTCTCTTCACCTTTTTCATTTTTTAATAATTTTATGTTTCTTTTCATCTTGTTTTTGTAATTTATATGCTAGCCATCTAGTAGGTTTATTTGCATTTTCAAAATACTTTTGTTTTGCATCCATAATTTTCTTTGCTATTTCTAGTGTTAACAGGCAGTTAAGTTGATGTTGTAGGTTTTTAATCTTTATTCTTCTCTGTTCTGTTACCAGTTCAGAATGCAGCTTTTGTTCCTCTTGTTTAATTTGCTCTTCAATCTGTCTAAATTTCTGCTTTCTTTTCCTCTTTGGCCAGACATTTTGTCTAATGAACCATCCTCTTGCATAGGCTTTAAAAGCATCCCAGATTATATCTTGAGAAGACTCTGGTTGTTTATTTACCTTAAAAAATTCTTGAAATTCTACTTTGGATCTTGTGATGAATTCTACATCTTTTAGTAGCCATACGTTCATTGTCCATCTATTTTTCCTCTGTGTGTCCTGTAAAGTCAAAAGCAAAGGATTATAATCTGCAAAAGTCATTGGTAAAATTTCTACATCTATAATATCATTCGCCATATTTGTTGATAGCCATGCCATGTCCAGTCTTGACCATGATTTGTGTCTTGCAGAAAAAAAAGTATAGCCTTTTTTGTTAATGTTTCTAACTCTCCAAGCATCTACTAATGTGTGTTCTTCTGTTAATTGTAAGGAGTTTGGTAGTTCATTACCTTTCTTCTGTTTCAACCCTTGTCTCCTTCTGTCCACACTTTTGTCAAACACTGCATTATAGTCTCCAGTAATACATAATTCTTCATAGGTTTGGTTTGCAATAACTTTCTGTAGGTCCTTGAAAAATTCTTCCTGTTGTTGATTCGGTGCTTATATATTAACAATCAAAGTTGCTTTTGCTCGTCTCTGTATTTTAACTATCACAACTCTTCCATCTTCTGATTCATATATCATTTCTGGGTGTAGATGATCTTTTACATATGTGGCTATTCCTTTTTCCGATGCCTATCTCCTGAACCAAAAAAAATTCCATTTTTATTACATCTGTTTTTTATCTGAATGTTTGATATGTGTCTCTTGGAGACATGCCACATCTACATGCATTTTCTCAATTTGTTGAAATATTTGTTTCCTTTTTTGCGAGGCGTTCAAACCATTGACATTGATAGAAATTATTTTTAAGTTTCTCCTATCCATCTTTGGTATCTTTTTTTCCTGTGGTTCCGGTTCTATACTTTTCTTGTAGTCTTGTCATAATAACCCGTGGTATTTCCTTGTGCCTTTTCTTTTTTTCCCTCCACTTTGGGACCAGCTGCACCCTTATCCTGTTGGTCTTCTTCTTCCTCTTTTTCTTCTTCATCCCCCAAATCTGCTCCATGATTTTTTAAAAAAAATCTTCTACTTTGAATATTGAGGTTATTCTGTATCCTTTACTTTGAAAGGTAAAAAAAATACCTTCAGGGAGCAACCATCTATAAGTTATTCCGTTATCTCTTAATAGGCTTGCCAGTTGGGAGTAGTCTTTTCTCTTTTCTCTCTCTCTCCATGGAATTTCCTTCAAAATTGGAATTTCTGTCTCTTGCATATATAACCTTTTTATTTGCAGTCCTTAGTATAGTGTCTCTCATGATCTTTTTGTGGAATCTCACATGATCTCTCTGGGGATTTTATTTCTTCTCACATACGCCGAATTCATTCTATAAACCATGTCAATCTCATCTTGAGTACTCTCCTCTTCCAAATACGTTGCCAAGATTTTTGTCATTTTTTCTTTGACATCTTCATTTTTGTCCTCTGGAATATTCTGGAATCTCAAGATATAAGAAGCTTTGTCCAATGCAAGTCTAATCAAGGAGTCCTCTAGAAGGTCTTGCTAGATTTCCATGATTTGGAATCTCTGGTCTGTCTCTTCTGCCTTCTCCTGCAGCTGTGTAGTAGATTGTTTTAATGTGGTTATTTGTTGCATGTTCTCCAAGACCTGCTGCTTGTATTCCTGCATTTAGGATGTCACCTGCAACGCCAAGGCATCACATTTTGCTCGTAAGGGCTCAGTCACCACAGGAAGTGCGTTGGTTATAGCCTGTGGGGTTGCACTTTCTATTGCTTTGTTTACTGCATCCTTAATCATGGCCTGCAATTCTTGATTTGGCATCTTGCCCAAATTTTGAGGTGAGGGTCTAGCTGAACCATGAGACATTTTCCACTGTCAACACCAATACATACAAAAATTGTTTCAGTATTACTTCAAAAACCTCTCAATGTATTGAATGTTCCCAAACAATTTAACCGCACACCAGAGTTTCACCAAACACAGTTCCTTCTTATCATTATTAAAAAGTGCTTACACAGCCTAAACAATGTCGCTCTATATTTTAGTACAGGCAGTCCCAGTCACATGCTTCTCATAATAACAGCAGTCATGAAAACAGCAACACAGGTCACCTTTTTCCAATTCCCTCTCTTTCCCCCACTTCTTTTCCCACAGATTAAAGAAAAAAACCTATCAAATGGTTCCACTTCAAATAACAAATGTCAGAATAAAATTTTAACACTCCAAATTTATTCTAATTGTAGAAGTTGTCAGAAAAATAAATTTATAACTCCACAAGGAAAAGATTATACTCCAATGAGTATAAGGTTTTAAAAATCCCATGGGAAGGGAAGAAACAAACAAACAAACCCAACCAAGTATATAGTTGTATTCCACAAGAAGGGGGTTATACTTCTAAAGCTATTAATTTCTTGTTAAAAATTCTTAAAACTTCAGGCTTCTTCCAAGCCCTAATCCATTGAGCATTCCAGTGAAAGAGCAATAAAAGACCATAAAGAAAAAAATATTGACTGGTATTCCAATAAGCACTTTCATCCATGGAGCACAGAAAAAAAAAATCAGACCCAAATAGAAAACCAGGGTAATCCACCAAATCAGGGTAAAAAAAAATTAATCCACTACATCCAGATACTTATCCTTGTATAGTATCAGTTAATCAATAACCAATGCCCAAGCCAGCCAGCTTTCCAAAGAGAAAAGAGCAGTTTTTCCAGCCAAAATAATCCACAAGATCAATGTACCAATTAAGCCACTGTAAACAAGTAAGCAACCATTTCACAGATCTCAGTTAGTTGCTATCAGATATCAAAGCCAATAATCTTCTAAAACGAAACAAGAAGAAACAATCTTTCCACCATAAAAAGAAAAAGGAACAGACTTTCCAGATGTATTCAAACAAGTTTCCTTCCTTTGCCAGTTCCAGTGCCTGCTTGCATTTCCAAGCTGGAAAAAAAAAGGGGGGGGGATTTTCCACCCCCCGCCCCCCCCCTCTCTCTCTCTCTCTCAGATCTTTAAATTTTAAATGAAATCCCAATGCTGCTCACTACTTTACAAATTACAAATGTCACAGAAAGGGTTACTCACGGCAAGACAATGGAAAATAAAAGTTGATAGTAGAGAATTTTAAGTTGGAGTACAGCTCCAGAAATTGGTCGATTGTGCCTTAGCAGCTGCCCACGACCACTTCCTTCCTGGTCCCTGCTATGGAGCGAAAAGGGGTCTACTGGGGTGCTGCCGCACCCCAGAGCACCCAATTCAAGCTCCCCGGAAGAGTGTCCCTCCGAGACAACTCTTTGGGAGGTCGGGTTGTTCCGATCCTCCCGCTGGGAGATTGCCCGGGAGTCC
Source organism: Gekko japonicus (assembly GCF_001447785.1). Taxonomy (NCBI): domain Eukaryota; kingdom Metazoa; phylum Chordata; class Lepidosauria; order Squamata; family Gekkonidae; genus Gekko; species Gekko japonicus. The sequence continues at coordinate 158,120 of NW_015159752.1, forward strand.
TCTGAAGATGGCGTGCCACAAACCGGAAGCCAGTTGAATGTGTGCTCTCATCGGTGTCCCTGTAAGGACCCAATCGTGTAAGAACTTGAACACCTGCAGCAGGTAATACACCAGCTTCTCCAGGGTGCTGTCAAACGTTGCTTCCAGGGCACCGCGGGGCCGCTCCAGAGTTGCCAGGGCTGCAGGTGGCCCAGCCAGATGAAGAGGCGGGGGGGCATCTGCGGAGGGGCTGGCAGTGCCCCTCCAGCTCCATCTTGGGCCCGTCCACGATTCCCGAACTCTTGCTGGATGGCATCCATGATGATGCCCGGGATATCCAGCATCATGTTTTGCATCTCTTGTCTGATCTCTTCAGCCTCGCCTCTGAACTCCCTGCGGAGATGTTCAACTTCAGGGTCCCTTGAGCATGGCACCTACATGTTTTCCGACTTTGCATTTGGATGCATCTGCCTTTAACAAGCACAAGCAACAGAGGCGATTGCAGAGACTAATCAGCCAACACTGGGAAGGCCTTGATTAGGAAATGATGAAAACCCCTCCCTTGCCTAAGAGCCAGAAAGAGCCAAACAGGAGCCAGAGAGTCACACTGGAGGCATGCAAAGCCCAGTCATAGAGCCAAGCCATAGAATCTCTGTTGGTTAGCATTTCGGTTTTTTGTAATCCTTATCTGCTGCTGTAAGCATTAATTCCATTTGTTGGTACTTATTTGCTGACATTCTGTTAATAAACTTCTTTTCAAACAAGCCTTATTTCCATTTACAGGTTCCAAATCCAAAGGCAAAGAGCCTGGGGGTCTTCCTGGATGTAGATTAGACAGTTGGCCAAATACCTCACCCACCCCCCCGATGACCTGGCTGCAGTGACCCATGCAATGGTCACTTCCAGACTATTGTAATTCTCTCTACGTGGGGCTGCCCTTGACTCTGCTCCAGAAGTTGCAGCCGGTGCAGAACGCGGTGGCGCGGATACTGATGTCGTTGTCCGTGCGAGCACACATCCGCCTATTGAATTCTGGATCTGTTTCCAGGTGCTGGTGCTTACCTTTAAAGCCCTCTATGGAGACCACCTCTCCCCATGTGAGCCCCACAGAACACTGTGTTCTATGGACCAGCATATCTTGGAGGTCCCTGGCCCTAGGGCTGTCTGACTTGCCTCAGCTAGGGCCAGGGCTTTTTTGGCCCTGGCCCCCGCCTGGTGGAATGAGCTACCTTATGAGATCGGGGCCCTGTGGGACCTGTTACAGTTCCACAGGGGCTGGAAGACGGAGCTCTTCCGCCAGGCTTTTAGTTGAGTGTCCCCTTGGGTTGGTAAGTGACAAGCCAGAAGAGTCGTGATGGGGACACTCAGGCTGAGGCTTTGGTCCAGACTTGGGCTTAGAAACCTTGCCTGCCTTGTTGCTTTTAGCCTCCCTGTGTTTCTTTGCAGGGGTTCAGGGGTTCGGTTTCAACGTGGAGCCCAAACACTTTGATGCCAAATGGTCGGTATTGGGTTGGCCCTGAGCTGGGGTGGTTTTTGGCTGGAGTTGTTCATTCGTCTGGTTCTTGGTGTCTACCTTCTAAGGTAGGTTCCCATTTATCTACTTGCACATTTTTGATGTTAGTTGGCGCTTTCGAACCTCTGGGTTAGCAGGAGCTGGGACAAGGGTCAGGTGCTCACTCTGGCCGCGGCGGGTTTCGAACAGCTGTAACAGCTGTTCGTGGATGTTATTATTAGCAGGCGTTTAACCGCCTGTGCCACCGCTTCCTCTTCCAGATCTCCCAGAATTACAACTCAATGCCAGGCAACACAGATCTGACCCCCTGGAGAAAATGGCTGCTTTGAAGAGTGGGTTGTGGCATTATATCCAGTTGAGGCCTCTCTCCTTCCCCTCCCCTAACCCTCCCCTCTTCAGACTCCACCACAAAAGCCCTAGGAATTTCCCAACCTGGAGCTGACAACCCTAGTCCTCAACCCATAGCCCCAATGAGTCCTCCCTCAAAGGTCAAAAAGGCCTTCTCCCCCTGCCTTTTTACTCATAGAAACACAGCCTGGAATGCTGTGGTTGTCTAGCAATGGCCATTGAAGGAATCTTGCTTATAGCAACAGGCACTCCTTTTATCATTTGGGGCGTTTTTAAACCCCCCAGTGTGTGTGTGTGTGTGTGTTTTAGAGTTCACATTTTCCAGCAAACCTGGGGCACTTTACAGATTTGTAGAAAGATATGTCTTGCCCACTCACTGCTCCGGTCACCGGATTTAAGTATCCTCAAATTTGGCCAACTTTGCTATTAATATATAGATGACATTGACGATGTCATAAATATTGGTTGAGTTCTTTTAAAAGCCTGAGAAGAGCACAATGTAATGCAAAGCCATTCCATAAAACTCAGGTTCAATGTATAGAAGCTCTTCACACACCTGTGATGTTTACAATGCTCTGCAAAGCATTGTTCAGTTCAACACCTTGGAAACCTAGGCACAGAAAGTAGAATGGAAAAGGAGAACACCTTGAGTGGTTGATGTCCAATCTCACCTTAGGCACCCAGTGGCATTGCGCAGCACCTGTGATGAATGAAGCTGAATTTTGTGGTCCTCCTGGAGAGGGGAGTTCTCCCATCCTGAATGAGGAATGATCACCGCATTGGTCAGTACCGCAAGGGCATCCTGGATGATTGGCATCTTTAATGCATCACAAGAGGACAGATTCCAGAGAACGCCTGGAAGAAGTAAACAAAGAATAACCAGCACAACTTGGTGGGACACAAAGGAATGGATGCGGCACAGAAGCAACATTATCATAGTATTTATTTACTTATCTAATTCATTTGTTCCCTGCCTTTCTCCCCAATGGGGACCCAAGGCAGCTTTACATCATTCATAAGAAGAAAGGCTCTGCTGAAGCAGATCAAAAGTTGACGTACTGCATACTTGTGTTTCCAGATGCGGCCACCCACATATATCTGAGACAAGAATCCTTCCTTGTTTGGCCCCAGGGTGTACCAGCACTACCTCTCAGGATACAGCAGCTGTAGCCACTCTGCAGCCTGTTAAGAGCCACATTCACAATTGCTGTTAGCCCAAAGAGCCACACTTATTTCCATCCCTAGCATGAGGCCTACATCTCAGAGAAGCTCATAGCTTTTCTGTCCCTTTGGTGGCAGCTGTTTCAAGGTGGGAACCAACTACCAACTACAGTTCCCTCTGGGTAAGGGCCTTGCCCAGTCTCCTGAAGCAGGGGGCAAGTGCCACACCAGGGAACAGTGCTCAGAAGAGCCACAGACGGCAAGTCAAAGGGGTGCATGTGGCTCCTAAGCCACTGAGGGAATATTTCATTCATTTATTTATTATAGCTAACAGTAGTTAGTTACCACCACCAGCAGAATTTTTCTATGCGTATGTTGGGGGAGATGCAGCCAACTGGCCCTCGAGAGGAGATATGCAAATACTATGATAACATGAACAATCAGTGGTCACGCAGACCTTCCCAAGGGTTCTCATGGTTTCAAGGGCTGTGCTATCTAATGGGGAGTTCATTGGGGACCTTCATCATGGAAGCCTGAGCACAGAGTGTTCAGCTGGAGACTTCTTGGGCCACCAACAAGAGGAAAGAGATGGGCTTCGGGGGTGACAAACTGTGAAGGAGGGGAAAGTTAATTGTTTGGACTTTATAAGATCATATGTTTTTGTTACATGATGTTAAGTGAAAAGTAAAAATGTTTTATTATCTTTAAAATTATTGGAAGATTCGTTCCAAGTTCTGCCCCACAGAACCCACAAGCTGAGGTGACTCTTCCAAGCATCTATATATTGAATACCAGGGACTGAAGGACTTTTGCGCAGGTGTTAAAGGTAAAGGTTCCCTTGCTCGAAAGCCAGTCAAGTCCGATTCTAGGGTTGCAGTGCTCATCTCCGTTTCAAAGCCGAAGAGCCAGCGCTGTCCGAAGATGTTTCCGTGGTCATGTGGCTGGCATGACTAAACACCAAGGCACACGGAACGCTGTTACCTTCCCACCGAAGTGGTCCCTATTTATCTACTTGCAATTTCTTGCTTTCGAACTGCTAGGTTGGCAGGAGCTGGAACTAGAGACGGGACCCGGGTCTCGAACTGCTGAACTACCCGCCTTCCACAGCAGGTCTTGGGGATATAGAATATAGGTACATGCAGGCTGGATGGCCCCGGCTACCCAGATCTTACCAGATCTCTGAAGCCAAGCAGCATGGGCCTTGGCTTGTACTTGGACGGGAGTCCTGTCTCGCAGGCAATGGCAGGCAATGGGAAGCCACCCTCTCTGTCTCTTGCCTCGAACCCCCCCCCCCCGTGAAGTCACCCTGATTTGGTGGGAAATTTACCGCACTTTCCATCCCACGGTCTGGCAACACGTATGATGAATCCACAGAACAGCAAGCAGAATGTTCAGGCGGTCTTCCTACTGTCCTGGCCTTGCTTCAAAACAAAGCCCTTCAGACCACTAAAAATAGCCACACCCTCACTCCACGAACAGCGGTTGTCATGATAAAAAGTACACACTAGTATACTTCAGTAACTAAGCTAACGTAAAATATACTTTTGTAGAAAAACTGAGTTGATGAACTGATTTTAAATTCTACCTATCAGACTCCCCTTCACCTGCCAAAATTCTTTATAGTTACATGCTGGGGGGCCCAGGCATACCTTGGGCTCTGCTTGCAGGCCCACGGGGGCAAAAGAGGGGGGAGGCAACGTGGCAGTGTGGCTGGGGCCCAGGCAGTGTGGCTGGCGATCAGCCAGGGAGACCTTCTGCAGCTGCGCAGGGCTCCCCACCAGCCCACCTGGCCGATCCCCTCCCAGTCTGCGCGGCCCCTGGACACTTTGGGGTCTCTGCACCACGTGGGCCTCAGCCAGCCTTGTGGCGTTGCCCGCCTGCCCGCTCCTCCCTCCCTCTTTTATAGTCGCATCCCACGGGCATCTCCGTGGGCGTTTTGGTTCATATGACCCCTCCTGTTTTGATTCTTTCCTGTCACAACTGTGTTGGTGGTATCAGCACAGAGCCAGATCCATTTTGGGGGGAAAGGCGACCTGTGTTACCATTTCCCCTAAATTGTATGTTGTCTTCTTGCAGCAGCAGTGGGCAAGGATACGTCTGGGGTCTCAGCAGCAGCCCCGGGCAAGGGTGGCGAGTCAGGAGCAGAGTCCCCGGGCTCTGGAGCAGAGTCTGCATGGGTGCGGGTGACTCTGCGTGGTCAGAGCAGTCCCTGGCGCGCGGCACGTCCCCCCTCCCCACTGCGCTCCGGTGGTGGTAGTGGTCCCGGGTGGCTGGCCTCTGCAGCAGCTGGCGCTGGTTCGGCTGCCTCCAGCAGGAGATGGTGGTGAAGCTGGTCGATGTGCCTGTGCAGGACCTGTCCACCACTGGTAGAGACCTTGTATGAGGGGAGCCAGTGACTCTGATGACCTTGGCAGGAACCCAGGCAGGACCGCTGGAGAAGTTCCGTGCGCAGATGGGGTCACCTGGGAAAAACCCTCTGGGCGTTTCCTGGCTCTCTGGTGAAGGGCAATGCTCTGGGGCTTGGTCCAGGTGCAGTCTCTGTCCAGTCGAGTAGTTAGGCGTCTCCCCATGAGGAGCTCAGCGGGGCTGCAGCTGGTGGTTACACTCAGGGTCACCCAGTGGCTAAAAAGGAATGCTGCAAGCCTATGGTCCCAGTCCCCCTGGATGATCTGCCTGAGGGACTCCTTCGTGGTCCACACCATCCACTCCGCTTGCCCATTGGTGTCCGGGTGAAAGGGAGCGGAGCAGATGTGCCATATTACATAGCGGCCCAAGAACTCCTGGAACTCCCCCGAAGGTAGTCCCGTTGTCCGTCACGACCGTGTCGGGTAGGCCATGCATGCTGAAGATTCGTCTGAGGGCCCGGATTGCCATTCTGGAAGTGGTGGAGGAAACCAGCACGAGTCCACCAAAATAAAGAATATTCGTCCTTGGAAGAGGCCGGCAAAGTCCAAATGCACTCGGGACCAATGGTTGTGGGTGGACTCCCCCACCTATCTTACAGGAGAAGGGGAAGGAGATTGTAAGCCACTCTGAGACTCCTTCGGGTAGTGAAGGGTGGGATATAAATCCAATCTCTTCTTTTGCTTTTTATTCCACAAGCATAACAGCTGTGATTATTTTGTCTCCCCTCCCACTGCAGCTCCCCATTCTGCCCCCTCCCTCGACCCCCACGGAGCAGAATGCCAGAAGCTGAAACAAGATGGGCAAGGTGAAGAGCTCTTGCTCTGTGGGCTTCGCTCTGCTGGACATGCTCTGAACCCAACTCATTCAGATGACATGAAAGTAGTATCGGCAACAGCTGCAGTGCTCACTAAGAAAAAAAATGACTAGAATATTTCAGATTTTATCAGCTATGCAAAGCTAAAATGCAAGGAAAGACTGAAGCCATCCTGCAGCCACATTTATAGCTACATTCTGCAGCTACATTCCTGCCTGTTTGGTAACTCAAACTTCAGAGCAGCAGCTGCTTCATTAGCACACAATAATGCTCCTAATTGTATTACACTGAGGGTCGTGAGCAAAACACTCTCTGTAGCCTGAACACAAGAAGAAGAAGGAGGAGGAGGAGGAGGAGGAGGAGATTGGATTTATACCCCGCCCTTCACTCGGAGTCTCAGAGCGGCTTACAAACTCCTTTCCCTTCCCCTCCCCACAATAGACACCCTGTGAGGTGGGTGGGGCTGAGAGAACTCTGACACAAACTGCTCTTTTTCAAGGACAGCTGTGCCAGAGCTTGTGACTGACCCAAGGTCACATCAGCAGGTGCAAGTGGAGGAGTGGGGAATCAAACCCGGTTCTCCCAGATTAGAGTCTGCGCACTCAACCACTACACCAAACTGGCTCTATAAAGGTTCGTGCTTAGAAGAGAGGTGGTAAGAAAGCCTCCATTTGGACTGCAGCAGTTCACACTGCAAGTGGAGACCTGCATGACCGAAAGCTTCTCCATTTAAAAAAAAAAAAAATGCCCCACAACTAGCATGCCAAAGCCGAAGTCTGTCCAGCTTCCTCCTGACATACTTGTTTTTTAGGAGGAATCTTTTTTGCATGGGACGTTCTATCATAGAAGTCCTCATCCGCAGTCTGAATAAAAACAGCCCAGATACAGGTTTTCTGTCTGCGTACACTGTTGCAGCTTCCAAAGGTAGGAGGAGAAAAGGAGGCGGCCTGCTGGCCTCCATGCACAGCAGCATCTTTGAGAATGCAAAGGACACGACATGTTCAGTGAATAAGGCAAACAGAAGCATTGCTCCATTCAGAGTGGCATATACTTCAACCCAGATGCTAAAGCAGACATTCACACGGAATTACAAATGTTAAAGAATCCTTTCATTCTGAATCAACCTTACCCACAACAACGTTCAATAAACAAATTTCTTGACACTTTCCCCACATGGGGTGTTTCCCTCTGCCTTTCACACTATCCTCTCTGATTAGCAATCAGCAGGCCTTGTTGCAAGATGAAAACTGGGGTGCAACTGCCATTCAAAAACAACAGTCACAGCAATCTGACAATTACTTCTTTCATTTTAACATCAGTTGCAGGCAGGATTTCCTTGCATTAAACAATGTAATGTGACCCCTTTGTTCTCAGCAGGCCAATCGGTATGTTGGAATCATTAACCACAGATGTCGACTCTTACCTCTACAACAGGGTTGCCAGCTCCGGGCTGGGGAATCCCTGGATGTTTGGGGGGGGGGTGGAGCCTGGAAAAGGAGGATCTGGGGGAGGGGACTTCAGTGAGGAGGCACAAGGCCACGGTATGCTGCCCTTCTCCGGGCTTGGATTTTGTTCACGATGCTGTAGTTTAATTTTTTCCCCCGAGCACCTGAAACCAAATTAGACCAGCCTAGCATCGTGTTCCCAGCAGGGCGAGTTGGAATCCGCAGGGAAGCACTCCAGCAAGCCTCCTGGGAACGGTGCTCCCTGATGAACTCTCCCTGGCACCTGACCACCTCTTGCACCAGAAGGCCCATTTAGCCAACCCCAAACCTATCTGCACTAGGGGTGTGCACTGGGCTAAGCCGAACTGTATAAGTACCTGGGGGGGGGGAGTTATCGGTATTTGTCGGGTATTTATTCAGCCAAATCAGATTCTCTAATCCGATTCGGCAAACCAAAAAGGGGATTCTGAATAAAAGCTGACCTTTCCTGACTTTCTAAAATAAAGCCTGCTTAAAAGGACTTATTTCTTCTGACAGTTACTGTGCGAGCTGACACCTAGATGAATTCCTTCACTGGACGTGAATCCATGGGCTCAAAGGGGACCCTGGACCTTGCTTTGGTTAGTACATTTAGGTTCCAGGTCAAGAAATGGATAACTTGGGGTGGATTTACCAAGGTAGTTTTCTGCAGGCATCTCCTAGCGTGAGTGCATAGGTACAGGTTGTTTCCTTCCTTAGTATCCCTAAAGGCATAGAAAACCTTTATTTAATGGTACAATTAACTGAACCCTTTGTCCAACTCCCCTGTAGGAAAAGGAGTACCTTTCTAACTGATTCAGAGAGAGGATCTATTATTAGAGTCAGGGCTGTGAAGGGACCAATCAGAAGTTATAGTGGACCCTCTGTGGGACCTTTCCTGGATGCTAACTTGCACCCAGCGCCCAGGTTTTAGGTTTAGAATACCCATGGGAAGATGCTTTAGCAATCCTTGCAGGGGAGCAACCTCCCTTGGCTGGATATGCCGACAGTTCTTAAGAGGAAAAACTTCTCAGGTTCTGAGACAATGCCCTCCATGGCAAGAAGAGGGTGCCACCTGGGCGTTTTCTGCCCCTTTGACTGGAGAACTAGGATACAAACCTCTGCATCAGCTGCAAGAAGGAAAAGCAGACTTAGTTGGCCATCCTCAACTTGGAGTGCCCATCCTGATGGCTCAAGATGACCTAGCTCTTGTCATTAACCTTATGGGATGTGGCGGTTTTGATCAGTAGCCAAGTGATCTTGGAAAGCCAGGAGACCTGGCTTTCGTGCTCTGAAGGATTCTGCCCCCCCCCCCGACCTTGATAAAAACACACTGGGTGTTGGCAAGAGACCGAAGGAGGGCCCGGTACCAGAAAAAGAAATGTAGGCACCCACAATGAACCTCTTGACTGATTCAATGCAGATAAGCCTCTGATAGATCAAACGAGGCCAGGAAGTCTCCATTCCAACTTTTATTTATTTATTATTTTGATTTATACCACGCCCTTCCTGCCAAGTTGGGCACAGGGTGGCTTACACACTTCCTCATTAGCTACTTGAAGCCTAGAATGCCCCGGGCACCCCGATTTTCCTAGGGGGACAAAGGAATGAACTTAGTAGACTCCCACTGTCCTTGCGCCCTGGCACTGAGACTGTCCCTGTGTGGAATGACCTACAGTCAAAGGGGGGGGGGAATCTTCTGGATGCAAGGATTTCTTGGAACTGTGTGATTTCAATGGGTGAGCTGGCTATAAGCAGCTGTTCTATTGCTGCTTTGACTGACATCTCCCCACAGCATTAGGAACAGCTCTTGAAAGGGGGAGAAGGCAGTTCTTAGACATACCGTCTACTCTTTTTAAAAGTAGAGGACTTACTTTCCTTTTCTTTCTTTTCTCTCCCCACCCCCCTTTTGTCCCGAACGAGGCGAATGAGCAGCAAGCCATGTGTTATGTATGCGGACCGCCACTAGGGGTCTGCGGCTAAAGCAGGAGCTTGGTCCCCAAAGACAAAGGGGGGGACCGAGGATCCCAGTCCACCGAGAGTCCACCAATAGCACCCTTGGTGGGAGATTCAAACCCTCCAATGGGGACAGAGGTCTGCCGGGTAGAGTGTATATAGTTGGCCTTGCAGGGCCGTTTTATGGTGTCTTGTTGTGAAGTACAATAAACGCGTCTGAACGCATATCATAGTCCGAGTCCTCCATGCGTCGAACCCACTACTTTTCACCATGGAAGCTCTGCATGCTTGAAAAAGAACAGTTTCTGTCAGAGCTCTCTCAGCCCCACCTGTCTCACAGGTTGTCTGTTGTGGGAAGAGAAAGGGAAAGGAGTTTGTAAGCTGCTCTGAAACTCCTCTGGGTAGTGAAGGGCAGGGTATAAACCCAATCTCCTCCTCCTCTTCTTCTTCTTCTTCCTCCTCCTCCTCCTCTTCTTCTACCAGCAGTGGCTCTCCAGGGGGGTACCAGGCTAAGGTCTTTCACATCACTTGGAAATGTCAGGGATTAGGGCCCTCTGCCAACCAGATGCTCTGCCACCGAGCCATGGCCCTTTCCTGGGGAAGTATCTGGCGTACATCTCTTGAAAGAAGGAGTGTGCCTGCACAGAGGTAACCATAGGCTGTCTCTCTGGCTGCTCCTCATCCTCTTGAGGGTTTGAGGAATCAAACACCTCAGAGTCTCCATCCTGATAACCCAAAAGGGGCACGACTCCCTGCTACGTTGGGGGAGACAGCCTGTCAGGTGGGAGACCCTGGAAGAATTCCTGCATCTTGGTAGGACCATCTACTAGCCTCCTTTATTTTCCTCCCTGATCCAGACTAAAAAACCCACATGGATCTGGGAAGGAGCCTCTTTCCTTGGTGTTTCCAGGTGGGAACCTGGGAATGAGTTGGAGACCAGTGAATTAGGAGTTCTCGTGGCATACACCTCCTGAAGTCTCTGAGATGATGCTGTCTGGGGGTTGAGATACAGGGAGGCCTGCTCGTGGCCACACCTCCTGCCTAAATGGAGGCTTTCCCAGAGGACGAAGGCTTCAGAAAACTTAAACTGGCTTCAACCTTAACGGGGCTCAGGAGAGACAGAGAGAGTCGAAGCTGAAGGCAGGACTCTCTTGGAAGCCAGCCCTTTTGCCAACCCAAATGCCACACGGAGGGCTGAGGTGCTGCTTGCTGTGTGGCTGCTTCCCACCCTTCATGCCCCTTAGAGGTGAGAGTGGGACGCAGGGCCCTAGGGCTGCCCCCTCCCCGAAGCACCAGATTGGGAGAAGATGCTGGCAAGCCGGGGGGTGGGGGAACGGGACGTTGCAATCGGCTCCCCTTTTCTCACTGCTGTCGGAGTGCGGTAGAGGATGGGGGACTCCCTCACCACCCTTTCCCACCTTGCAAAACTCCTCCTCAGAACTGAAACTGAAAGAACGAAGGCTCCTCTATGCCACGAGGCCAGCCCTTGCAATAAACTGGTAAGATCTGGAAGGTCAGGGGAGTCGGGAAGGCATATATGCTGTCTCCGTGCAGGCGCTCTGCTTTGGAGCTGGTGCCTCCTGACCTCTCAGGAACAGTGCGGAGGGCTGGGGCACGTCTGCAGCCAGTTCTACCTCCCCCCATAGCACAATGGGGAGGGCTCCCAGGCTGAGGCCTTCCTGCCCTTTATATTAAACTGGCTGGCTCTGACTGAGCCGGTCTTACCATAGCTGTAGAGGGTTCAGTTTCCCCAACAGGCCCCCCCCATTCTACCAGGCTGTCTTACCACGGTTCAGGTGGGGTCACAGGGGCTCCCACTGGTCTTCTGTTGCTCCGATGGAGCCGACCCCTTCCTGGTCTATAGGAGCTTTCTGGGTCTCAGCGCTCCTTCAACAGGTTCCCGCAGGCTCTGCTGTGCCCCTGGGATTATCTGGGGGGGGGGTGCTCCCAGCCCGAAGGGTGGAGACCTTGGCGGGAGTCTGCCGTCTGGCCGTGAGCACTAGGGAGCTCCTAGTGTCCTTGTCCCCCAACGCTTGCTCGCTGCCTCTCCTAGGCAATGTGGGAGAAAGGGAGTAAACCTGTCCCTTCCTGTGTGAGCCTCAAATTTGCTTGAAATTCTTGAAGATATACTGTTCTGACGGGATCGTGGCACTCTGTAGAGTGCTGCAAGAGACGTCCTGCGGCTGGGCAGGGCAGAAAAGACTGGAGCTTTCCAGGGTAAGTCCCTTCCCTCCAGAATTACAGACGTTTGACAACCCGGCCTGCAGAGGAGGAGGAGTTATATCCCAGAAGTAAAGACTGTCCCACCCCTAGGACCACTGGAGAATACACAATGCATCAGGAAAACAAAACTCCAGAGACGCATTTCCTTTCTCATTTGTGCACCGACAACTAATCATGCTGTTATGTACTGGGCCTGACATCGACTGACTCAGCTTGGGTACACAGAACAACAGACTGCTAGGATCCTGAGAGGAACGTATCAACCAGGAGTACCTCTGTAAATAACCTATCATGGGTAGTTGTGTGTGTGGGGGGTGTGGTGTTGGTCACAGATTTAAGCAGGGCTTCAGTCCTACTACGGGTGCCTTTAGTTTTGAGCTGTAATCACAATAAAGCATGAGCTGATCACAATCACGTGTCAAACCCAGTATATTTCATATGCTGATGTATGGTCTGCCTTGCTCTGTGAACAAAAGTCAATGGAAGTAGAAACACAGTTCAAAAGTAACGTGTTTAAAACCTTGGCAGCTCATATTTTTGCTACATTGGTAAGACCGCAATGTATTGAATGAGAAGGCGGAGGATAAACTGCAACTGATTCTAAAATTTTAACTAGCCAGCGGGTTTTTTCTCCTCCTGCATCCATTGCTCTCTCTCTCTCCCTTGAATAATCCACAACAACAGATAATGTGGAGGACTTGTAAACACTGACTGTAATTGATTAAGGCGATTAGCAGCTTGCTCCTAATTTGTTCATAGGACGCTTGCAGACTTGTTCCCTGGGGCCAGAAAAGAAGTGCTGCAGCCAAGCGCTGGAGCTGTGCATGGAAACAGAGGCCGCAGCAGGATGCCGCTTCTGAACACGGAGCGGCACAGCATCCTTGTGACGAGAATAATCTAATTAATCAATCAATCCTGTCTAACATGTAAGAGACGACAGGTAGGATGATTAAGACAGAGAGTGAAATGCACATGCACACAACTTTACATTTGGAACCCACCGCTGGAGCCAAGCCACACAGCCTGAGTAAGCAAAAACATGAAGCCACAGAGGACCACTTTCTTGGTAAGTGGATCTTAATAAATAGCACGTGTGTGTTTGTTTTTTAAAATATAATGTTCTGAATACTTTCTGCATATCTTAGAGCAAGCTTTTGTTTTAAAAACCATTTTTATATATTTTGGGGGATTTAGGATTTTTTTCAGACAAGGTACCTCAATTCTAGTACAAATTGGAAACAGCAGCAAGACTCCCAATTAAACCCTTAGGGAGAACCAAACCGAAGCACCCAGTAAGAACGCGTGGCATTTTCACTGCCAAGCACTGAGTGAAACTAAACTCTGAGCATAGTCAAAGCTACAGTTTGGCACAGAATAACAAAATGTCTCCAAACCTGTGACTAATTCTCTGATTTCCAAATCTGTAGTCTTGCGGAGTAATCGTACTAGGGCTGGAATACCCCCACAGTTCTTCAAAGCGATTTTGTTGTCGTCATTTGCCTTCCCATAGACCAAGTTCCTCAGAGCTCCACAGGCACTGCGGTGGACTTCTGTCATCCGATGGTCCAGGAGGTCCACCAATAATTGTATTCCTCCTTGTCTTCTTATCTGCAACAGCAAACATTGAGGGGTGGGGGGTGGGAGAGAAATCAGTGACTGATGCAATTATATTCTCAGCATAGTCTACACCAATAGTTTTTGCATCACAACTACAGAAAGCAGAGAAAGTGAGTATCCACTAACAAGACAGTGTGCGAGGGGCTAACTTTCATTGGGTTAAATTCTTCGCAGCCATTAATGATGCCTGTCAAGCTCAGGCCTTGGTTGCCGTGGAAGGCTGTCCAGCCAAACTCAGGGTCTGTTGCGTTAGAGGGGTTAACTACTTTCTCAGATGTGTATTCTGGGGGCCAAATACTTCACTGCTGTTTATCTTCTCTGCTGGGAAGGGGGGAAATGGATGTGTGTGTGTGTGAATGCCTGCTTGAGCTTGAATAGTGCCACCTTGTAGCTGTCTGCGAGACCCTAGGAAGGGTATGATCTCAGTGTCCAACATGACCTTGTAACATGGGCAGCTTCCAGATCATGTCACTCTTAGTTTGCAGGGGCTGGGGGTGGCCACAAGGGTCAGCTTGGATCTTCGGCGGGCTGAATGAGATGATTGATTGGGTGGCTGGCACAGGGGGGAGTCCTGGTTTGTAGTTTAGGGTCGGAACTGGCATCTGGAGTCCAGTTCCAAGACAGAATCTGTCTGTGCCTGGAATCTCTCTACTTCTCAATAAACAAATCTTGCTGCTACAAGAGTGTTGTGGGAGTGATTGCATCCAGGACTTGACATAGTGTCAGAACTGTTTTTCCCTCGACCCTGAGTACCACCGAAGTGATGACCTCAAAAGATGAGGAGGCTGAAACACCCCCCCCTAAAGTCACCCGATGGCAAGGGGGCCACCGTGCCACCTGAAGGAGAACCAAAGGGATGTGATGTGAAGCAAAAGGAGTGGTGGGCTGAGATGGGGCAGTGGGATGCCCCCAACTGGGCTACCCCCTCCCTAGGAACTGCAGGAGTCTGGTGGTGGTGGGCAGATGAGGCCAGCACCAGGTCTCTGGAGTGTTCCAAGATGACCCCGATAGCCTGATGGCAGTGAGGAAGAGACGGACATAGAGCATGTCTGGCAGGAGCTGAAGACCGAAATTGCAGAGCTGCACAGAGACACCCAGGCTGCCAACAAAGAGGGGTTCAATTGCCGGATGGGAGAGTCTAAGAGTTCAACAGGAGGTGCAGCCAGAGTCACTGACAAAGCCTCCATTGGGGCCCCCATAGAAGCAGGTTACGTTTGCAGACCTTACGCAGAGCCCACAGTGTTGACAGCAGTGCTCAATTTAAGGGACTTGTGGGTGCTCTTAGTTGAGTTCTTATGGCCCTTATCTGATTTCTCCTTCTTTTTCTTATCCGGAGTAGAAGAAGCAGACTGAGTGATTGGAATTGACCGTTTCGACGCTGGCAGACTGATATCAGAGGCCGATTTTGTCAGGACTGGAGCTGTCGAAGTCGAGGATTACTGAGGTGCATCGGCAGCCATTTTTGAAGAAACTCCAGCAGATGGTACAGCCAAGGGAGAAAGCGCCAACTCTAAAAGGGCCACACAGAGATGGGTTGCTCGGTTCTTGTGAGTTTGGTTTGAAAACGTCACACAATGCGAGCAAGTCTCAGGTCAGAGGGCCTTGCCAAGGCAGAGGACACAGAGAGTGTGGCTGTCCCGCGGAGCTAGCTTGCTACCGCAACTGGAGAACCTCTTTTAAAAGCCCCACTTTTTAGCCATAAACAAATGGCTAATAGACAAAAAAGGGTGTGTGTGGGGGGTACGGCCAAGGGCTGAAAGAAAATAAAAATAAAACTTTTTTTTTGGTTAGAGAATAAAAGGAGAAGATGAAAGATTTGAAAACAAAAAGAGTTCTGAGGAGAAAAGGGCAGAAAAAAGGGAGAAAAAAGATCACAAAGAGCTGAGGTAGATCTCACTGACAGGTAAAGAGCTGTTGGCAGCATGGTGATCAGAAGAGAACTGGTGGGATGTTTGTACCCCACCCCCTGGGCATGCGCAGTGGGGTTTCTGTGCATGCCCGGGGTTGAGGCACAATAAATCCCTTGTACAGCTTTGCACACCACCGATCAGATCAGTGCAGGTGCACTGAGTCCCCATGAGTGTGATGCACAGAGACCATGAAGAAGATCTTGATTAACAAAGTGTTGCACCAATATCTGTTTAAAGTGGTGATTATTTATCTGGATGACATTTTTATCTATACACAAGGTAAGGACTCCTAAGTGCACCTGGTAAGAGATGTCTTGAAAGCCCTCTACCACAACTAGCTGTTTGTGAAGCTGTCAAAGTGTGCATTTCACAAAGAGGAGTTGGACATTCTGGGCTATAGAATTTCAGCGAAGGGAATTGGGGATGGACCCTACTAAAGTTAAGGATGTGTTAGGATGGAAGCCTCCTCAAACAAGGAGGCAATTACAAGCTTTCCTAGGGTTTGCAAACTTTTACCGCCCTTTCATACTGAACTTTGCACAAGAGACCTTGCCCTTAACAGAATTGTTGAAAACCAGAGGTCGAGCAGCAAATAAGCATATCTGTCGGCGAGATTGTAAAAAGCCTGGTAGTAAATTAATTTGGACAGAGACATGTCAGAAGGCCTTTGAAAGACTTAAGGCACGAGGCGGGGTTTCGGCGAGCTGATGGCGGCTGTGTCTCCTGGGATCTCCCAGGGAAGTGGCTCGCAAACCAGCAGTTAGAGAGGAGGCACAAATGTCTACACCCCCCGGGGATCCTTGCGAAGGGTCTCCAGTCATGGAGCGCTGAGGGTTGCCTCTTTCCCAGCACGCTGTCGGGAAACTGAGGCGTCCCTTTTCTCCGACAGTCTCTCTTCTGTGTTCCGGCAAGGACTAAGCTACGCACACTCTATCAAGCGAGTGGAGGTCGAGCAGCAAATAAGCATATCTGTCAGTGAGATCTATTTGATCTACATCTGAAGAGTGAGTAAAGTTGAAACGAAACAACAAAGCAAAAGCCCCCTGGGGAAAAGCGAGGGGGGAGAGGGGACTCTCCTACACTAAGAACTGTTTATAAGCGTTACGGAGCTAGAAGAAAGGGGGGGCATGTTTAAAAGCGGCAATGGACTATACGGAGAGATTCCAGGAGGCAGTTAAGCGTTGAAGCAAGTTTTTTGAACTTTGGCAAACTTTGTAAAAGTAAACATCCTTAAAAATGGCGACAGACAATGTAGTAAGAGCAACAAGCGATATCCAAGCTTTCTCCAGGAAGTGGAAGAGCTGCTGGTTAATTATCTGACCAGAAATAATCATAGACTCTTGCAAACTGTGTCTTAAGCCGTTATCCTCTGTTGATATAAATGAGATACTATGCAAGAACTGTGCTACATGTGAGCTGTTCCTTTTAAAAGGACTGTGTTAATATCAATTCGAAGGGCCTGTATGCAGACCATAAGCAAGGCTTAAAGCGAAGGAGTATCCTCCATGGTTATATCCTGATTAAGTCTGCTGGGCAATAAGGTGAAGAGACTATTCGAGTCAGGCAGTGAAAAGCAAATTGGAATGACCCCTATGACTGCAGGCAAGAATTTAAGCAGAACAGTCCTAGAAAAAGGAGAAGGGACTTTGTTTTGAGATGGCCAGTTCCTGATACAGCAAGATGATGCCACAGGGAAGAAGAAAGAGGAAAAAATCAATGGAAGAGAAAATGAGATTGTGTTATATCTACTGAGGGAGATTTATTGTTAATTTGCTTTTAATGGTGGAGGGGAAAATAATGGTTAAATGAGATGCCATTGTTCTCTGTAATTTGTGTCTAAGTTAAATAGCGATTCTTCTGGACTACTCTTCATATAGTCAGATTTGTCGGTATGTTTTTACAAGCTATGATGATGTCTGATCACTCTCAATGTTAAAGAAAGCTTTTTACTATTGTTAAGCAGATTTTTTTCAAGCTGTATGTGACCTCCAACCCTTGGGGTTTTAGTGGGTTTTCTTTTCTTTCTCCTATAGTGTGTAGATTCCCTCCCTAATTTCGTTGTAATTTTTAGTAAATGCAAATAAAAAATCCCCTATAGGTGACCATAAAAAAAGAAAGAAAGACTTAAGGCATTGCTTACACCTGAACCTGTCTTGAGTCACCCTAGTGAGAATGAGCTGTTAATTGTGCAAGTTGATGCCTCTGATGTAGCAATGTGGGGGGCGATGAAAGACAATTGCACTGGGTAAAGGTGTTGCACTATTAATGATTATAAATAACGAAGGCAGTGCAGCTTTCCTTTGTTGTTCATGTATACACTTAGAAACTAATGTCTAATTTAAAACAAAAATTCAACTCAGCTATAAATATTGGTTTTTTTCGTAATTAGCTTCTAGATTTTCTTACCAGAGATTCTTACACCTATGAAACACAGAGAGGTCAGAACTGAAAATCTTACAGCAGTGGTTCAGTGAAGGCATCAAGCCAAGCCCCAGTTGAGAAGCGGGATGGCAGATCCATATCCGCGTAGTGGACCAACTATGCCTTTTGACTGGTTGGTAACTCAGTAACTAACAAACACAGGGTTGGAACACAGGATCCAATATGTAATTGGAAGGAAGGCAGTGAACCGCAGCTCTATGCGATCTATGGCTTGATGTGACATTTGAACTGATAAATCACAAGTACAAACTATTCTCACCCTCTGGAGACCATTATATCCAAAGTCAGGACAGCTGAACACCCCCCCAAAAAACAACAACAACAACAACCCTCTAAACTATTCATTAGCCATGAGCCATCATATAATATTTAAACTCTAATTTAAAGAAAATAATTATATTAAAATAGTTAATAATAATATATTTCATTAGGTACTGGAAACAAAGCAAACCACAGGAGTTTATAAAAGTGGAGATACTGAACCTTGTTTGAATTTACATATGTTTTGAATATGCAGGGTGTATTTTCCTTCGTGTAAAGATTGTTTAAAGGTTTCTTATCTCACGGAGGGCTTTTTCACATTCTCATTTTACTCACTGATAAGTTCCTGTTTCTTCGGGGGGGGGGGTTCTGTTCCACATTTGTTTTGCTCCCTCTGGTGGTTGATTAGATATCACACAGGTTTATTTTCAGCCTATCTCACTGCAGATTTAAATTGCAGGTTTTAATAGATCCAGTTGGTCAGCCGTGTTGGTCTGAAGCAGTAGAACAAATTTAGAGTCCAGTGGGGGCACCTTTAAGACCAACAAAGGTTTATTCAAGGTATGAGCTTTCGTGTGCATGCATGTAGAATCATAGGAAGGGACCTCCAGGATCATCTAGTCCAACCCCCTGCACAATGCAGGAAATTCACAAATACCCCCCCCTTCACACCCGCAGTGACCACTGTTCCACACCCAGAAGATGACAAACAATCTCCAGGATCCCTGGCCAAACTGGCCTGGAGAAAATTTGCTTCCTGACCCCAAAGTGGCAATCAGAATTTCCCTGGACGTGTGAAAAAGGACCATGAGAACTAAGCACTGAGGCAGCCCTTCCTGCCCTCCCTCTCATGATCTGCCCAAGTCCACAGAATCCGCATTGCTGTCAGATTGGGCCATCTAGCCTCTGCTGGAAAACCTCCAAAAGGAGAGCCCACCACCTCCTAAGGAAGTCTGTGACAATGAGGAACTGCTCTGTCAGGAAGTTCTTCCTAATGTTTAGCTGAAAACTCTTCTGATTTAATTGGTTCTAGTCCAACCCTCTGAGGCAACAGAAAACAACTCCACACCATCCTCAGGATGACAGACCTTCAAGTACTTGAAGATGGTGATCATATCACAGTTGTCTCCTCTCCAGGCTGAACATACCCAGCTCCTTCAACCTTTCCTCATAGGACTTGGTCTCCATACCCCTCACCATCTTCGTTGCCCTCCTCTGGACAAGTTCCAGCTTGTCTATATTCTTCTGAAATTGTGGTGCCCAAAACTGAACACAAAACTCTGGATGAGGTCTAACCAGAGCAGAGCAAAGTGGTACCATCAGTTCGCTTGATCTGAACACTATACTTCTGTTGATACGTATTTGTACAAGGGTGCCTTTTGCACACGAACGCTCATACCTTGAATAAACCTTTGTTGGTCTTAAAGGTGCCCCCACTGGACTCTGAATTTGTTCTGCAGGTTTTAATGCCAGACATAAATCTGTGTAATATCAAACTGGCCACTAGAAGAAGAAAAACACATGTGGAACAGAAAAAACCAGCTTATCAGTGAGTAAAATGAGAATGCAAAAAAGCCCTGAATTTACAGAAGTTATATGTATCTGATATATATAAAAGCCCTAACGTATTGGCACTTTCAAACTCTCCCATTGGCTGTGCTGTGTGCTCCATCAGCCATTGGCCTGTCAACCACCACTCAAGAGTACTCGTGTGCTGGGTGCTGGGTCTGCTCCTCTCTCCCGCCCACTGCCAGCTTGGCCACTCTTCCCTCCCTGTCAGAATAAACTGCCAAGATGGCTGTCTCTCCTGACGAAGAAGCTTCTCCTGCTTGGCTCCTCCATGGCTGGCTGGCTGGCTCCTCGAGGGGCCGCCAAACCATTCTCTTCTCCTCCTGCTGTGCGGCTGTCTTTTCCCTAGGGCTGCCAACCTCCAGGTGTGACCTGGAGATCTCCCACTATTACAATTGATCTCTAGATGACAGAGATCAGTTCCCCTGGAGAAAATAGCTGCTTTGGAGGATCAGTATGGTCAGTAATCTGCAGAGGAGAATTTTATTTAGTATCTAGTAAGAAAGCTGTGTTCTGGTCACAATGAGCTAAATACTTTTTGATATAAGGAGATTTTCCTTTAAAATTAGCATTTGTAAGATTGGTATTTATATAACTGGGGTATTTTTAACCGCTGCTCCTTACTTTTGAACATATTTAATCCTAATGCTAATTCTTAGGCCCTCTTCTCCTCTGCTTTAGAAAAGTGAGCTATGCAGAACAGCACTGAGAGAAATACTAGCTAAATATAAGGATATGCTGAGAATCATATTGTACAAGAATAACATTGAGAAAGATGACTGAGGTGGTACGTTTTTTTAAAAAAACACACGATCTTCACTATCTTTAAAAACAGGGTTTTAACCTTTTACAAACAAAAGCCCAATTTTGGCTGCCTGTGATAAGTAGCACTCAAAGCACTGACTCATCCCTGGCTCCCTGAGAGTGAATTACAGGCAGCCTCCGTGAGTGCTCAGCTGCCCACCTTCCAGTGAGCGTCAAGGTCATTCTGCCCTTTGCATCAGAAATGCAGAAAGTGCGAGAGGGCTCAGGAATCCTCCGGGTTCATGCAACCGATTTGCCTGCCACAGGGTGGCTGGAGCAACATATACCGTCAAGAACTGCAGGACATAACTTTTTGTTTTGGTGCTCCCAGAAAAGAAAAAGACAACTTGGGTGTGAATTACGTAGAAATCAAGCAATGGTTTGTTCTGAACCGGCAGAGTTAATTCCAAGGCTCTAGTGCCATGGGTGTGTGTGTGTGCGCGTCTGATTCCTGCTCCTTACTGGGGACTGTTGGTTTGGCCAAATAAAGTTCTGGACACTGGAGAATAGGGTGGACGAAGAAGAGCTACTCTATGTAAATTAGGATGCTATTCTAAGCAAGCTTACCAGAAAGCAAATCTAACTCAAAGCAAAAAGTGGGTTCATCCAAATAAATAGGAAGGGCTGTGACTCAGGGACAGAGCATCTGCTTTATAGGCAGAAGATGCCAGGTTCAATCCCCCGCATCCCCAGTTCAAACAGGTGATGTAAAAGAAGAAGAGGAGATTGGATTTATACCTCGCCCTTCACTTGGAGTCTCAGAGCGGCTTACAAACTCCTTTTCCCTTCCCCTCACCACAACAGACCCCCTGTGAGGTGGGTGGGGCTGAGAGAGCTCTGACAGAAACTGCTCTTTTTCCAAGAACAGCTCTTGTCAGAGCTATGGCTTGCCCAAAGTCACCCAGCCAGGTGCAAGTGGAGGAGTGGGGAATCAAACCCAGTTCTCCCAGATTAGAGTCCGCGCACTTAACCACTACACCAAACTGGCTCTCTGAGAGCCACGGCCAGTCAGACCCTGAGACTCTGAGAGCCACGGCCAGTCAGAGCAAGACGCTAGGCACCCCGACAGCCCAATGACCGGGCCAGGAGAAGGCCACGTCATGCTTCCCTGTGACCTCATGGGTCTCCCCAGGCACCCGATTACAGACCCCTCCCCCCTCCCGTATCAGAGACGCCCCAGCCAGGACACACGGAGCTCAGACGCCTGGGCACACGGCACGAGGTCTCTCAGGCCCACGATGGGCACTCCTGAGAGCTCTGCTGGTAGGAAATAAACCTGAAGGGCACAGCACTGGGGAAAAATTTTTGGACTGGCGATTTCAATTGACACTACTGGTTCTGAATACAAGTATTAATTTGGAACAGAAGAACTGACTTTCTGGCCAATTACTGAAACGTTTGCTTATACGCTGCTTTATTCTTTCTCAGTTTGCCAACTCTGACTAAGTAAAGTTGTGCGAGCTGTGAATGCTTATCACAGTGTCTGAAACATCTTTCATACTCAGTCCATTGGTAGAGCAAGACTTCTGAAAAGGGCACAGTCATAATTGGCTTTGGTGCAGAATCTAGAGAATCTTCCTTAATTGCTAGCAGCAGACATGACATTATTCCATAATCAGAAGATCTACAGTTTGATCTTTCCAATCCTGCATTTAAAGCAGACAATTGCTATATCAGAGACGCAATATGAAAATCAGCTGTGACTATCAACTTTCACATATATACTATTTTAATCGTGTACCCATGGGTTATGCTGATAAGCACTATATCCATTCAGATGGGAACTCCAGAAGCAGGCAATGGGTAGCGAGTGACTAACAGACACAACTGGCCCTTGCTCCTCTTCTTCCAGCTGGGTTTTTCTATGCTACCTGACCAGATGATAAGAGCAAAATGCTGACACATCCTTTCTGTGAAGTACCACGGAGTTAGTCTGTGTTCCACTGGCATTAAAGGATAATTCAAGAAAATCAGAGGAGAAACCCTTTGGGGGCACTTTTTGCTTCCTGAAGTCTATTCCCATGGAAACTTAATCACCTTGCAGGTTCATGGACTTTAATCAACCTCTGAAGTATTTCTACCTTTGATCCCCTTCTCTGAGGCCTAAGGTAAGAGTTAATGTTGCCAGAACAATGTCTTTATTTTCAGCTGCATTTGGATAGGCTGAAACCAGACAAGCTAACAGGCTGACAGAGCATGTCTCCATGTGATATCTTTTGTTCTCAAAGAGAACTATATTCCTTTCTTTTTTTTAAAGATTATGTGGCCCTGGTCAGTCCATGACTTATAAATTTTGCCTGGTTACACACTTGGCCTGAGTGAAGGTGTGACTGGTAGCAGCAGACAGGAGAAAGGGAGAAAGGATGAATTACTTTACCTGCGGTGGCCAAAGAAATGATGGGTGGGTCGGGGGGCAACACCAGAAATAAAAAAGACAGCATTGAATTTGGGTTGGATGCAAAAATTGGAGGAAACTTCATTCAGATTATAGGTGCTCTTCCAAGGTGAATGAACAAGAGTGTGTCTGGATATAGTTTTGATTAAGTGTGGTGGCTTCCTCCAGATGAAGAGATTGCTTTTTTTTTGGGGGGGGGGAGAAGGGGGCACGCAATTGGACAACTTTGTGCAGAAAATGTAGGTGAGATGTATTGGAAACACATTTACTTAAAACATCATGGCTTAATTTAGCCACATCAGTGCAGTAATTTGTTGCAGGTTACAAAAAGTGCTGATCAATTTAAGCTCAAAATAAAGTGCAATGGTATGCAAATTGCTGTGTTAGTTCAAAATGTCTAATTTGTTTAGGAAATCTAAATTAGCACTTGAAACCTAGGTCCAATTTAAAAAGATTTTCAGTACAGTAATGAAGGATGTGTTAGAGAGCAGGTAACCATGACAATATTTAAAACAATTACTGCACATATTTAAATAAATCCAGTCATTGCTTTACATATAATATTTCTGTGTGGTTTGAGAACAGTCGTACCTTCCACATTGAACTTGCCCAGAATAGTACTATGAATTTTTTAAAGATGTAAATTATAAACACTGCATGCTGAGAAGCGTGAGTTATAGGCTGTGGTCACACTGCCCGCTTGGTGCGATATGGTGCTGCCTCTAATTGTACCAGTTTAAAGTGTTGCAGGACATATCTTCCAGACAGCACACCCTGCTGTGGGTTTACCCACAAAGACATCCCATGGTTAAACACTTATATTACTGCAGCATGTCAGCCACAGAGCGCGCTGCCCAGAAAATGTCCAAAACACATGTGCATGCATGTGCGCTCACATGCACACATAACTGTGTATGTGTGCACTCATGTGCACTCATGTGCATATAGGCAAACATTTTTTTTAAAAACCCTCCCTAGGGGCTGGAATGGATCTGCAGGTTCAGACTGCCAAATCCATTCTGTGCACGCTCCGCCACGTTCAGACATCCAGCCATGTGCAATCAATGTGCAGGGAACCAAAAACACCACTTGTGATGTGGTGCCTTTTTAACCCAGCTCCAAGTTGTCCTGTGACGGGGTGAGTATGCCAGGGGAATGCCTGGCAGACGTGGTTGTGTGACCGCTCCCATTTGATCCGGAGGGGAGGGGCGGATGTGCCGGGCCAAACCGCTCGTGTGATCACAGCCACAGTCTAGTCATCCAGCAACTAACAGGCGGGTCAAACATGTAGGTCTCAGCATAGCATACTAGGGTTGTACAATGTCTGGAAGGAACTACCACAAGAAGTGGGGGAGGGGCCATGGCTCAGTGATAGCACCTCTGCTTGGCATGGAGAAGGTCCCGCCCCGTAGCTCACAACCTTCTGCTCGGGGGGGGGGGGGCAATGTTTTTCTCAGAGGGCCTGCCATTACATGACTGTGTAGTACTGCCATGCCATGCCATGCTCATACTTCTAAATAACTAAATAATACAAGTGGTTTATTGCACAAAAATGTTTCAGTACTAAACGCCACTATACCTACAGTCAGTACGAAGTACCATTATACACAATGCAAAGCACATAATCAATCACACACTAATTGATCTGTATTCCTAACATATTACAGTCCTCACTACAGTCCTCTTTCTGTTTTGTCCCCTTGTCCTGCTCTTCTCCTGAGTCCTCCTGATCGATTGGGCGTGAGGGGGCCGGGGGGAGGGAGGGAGCCCATTAAAATCACTGAGGGTGGGCCCCACAGGCCCCACACTAGCTATGGGCCTGAGAAGGTCCCAGGTTCAATCCCCGGCACCTACAGTTACAGGATATGGAAGGAGATGATGTGGAAGACCTCTGCCTGGGACCCTGGACAGCTACTGACCCAGCTGAGCTCTGAGAAGGAGCAGGAGATAGAGCTGCTGGGGTGTTTTTTATTTACTTTCAGCTGAGATGATTTAGCTGAGAGGGTACTGTTTGGGGGGGACCATGTTTGGGAGTGTGTGGGTGAGTTGTGAGTTGTTGCAGAGTCCTGGTTGCTTGAGATAGCGTGAGAAAGGGTCATTGTTGGGCTGTAATTGAGTGCCTAGGTGAATTTGAATAGCTGCTAGCCACACCCTCTACTTAAGGCAGCACCTTGCCAGAGGATCAGGACCTATAGAGTTCGAGGCTTCCACTAAGCGCCATCAAGCTGTAAGTCTTTACAAATTAGTTGCAGCCTGTTTGGGCTGAGCATTAATTAAAAGCACCTGGTGGCCTTGACCACGGGACAGAAGACGCCTTTATCTGGCTGCCAGCTATAGCCATGGGGATTAGCCAACTATGCCCTGATTGGATAACAGGGGTCATGGGGGCTGACAAAAGGGTTAGGGTTAGGGACAGTCTCAGGAGGCTATCAGGACGGCGGCGATATCAGAGAAGACTCGGATCAAAGCCTGGGTGTGTGTGTCTCCAAGCAGAATACCAAGGACTGTTCCTGTCAGAATGGACTCTTTTTTCCCTAAGCCTTCGGGTGAGACAGTCAAGCTCCAAGATCACCCCCACAGAGGGAATCCTGCAAGTATTTAGTGATTTATAGACTCAGCGTTTGCCCAGCACAAGTATAATATTGCTATTGTTTGCTAATGCTGTGATTTGTGATTTGCTAATGCTGTGGTTTCTGCCCAGCAAACACTCTTCATTGTTTGAATGATCTGAATAAATGCAGAGAGACTTCTTTTTATCTGCTGCGTCTGCAGTACTTGCTGAACATCTATGTACATCCTCAAAGGGAACCTAGAAGCAAAAAGCCTTAACAAAGGACCAGGACCTGGTGAGATCCCCGAAGGTGGCTGTGAGTTCAGCGCCTGAGAATGGGAGAGGGGCTGTCCTTGGTCCAGACACATGAGCCGAAGGGTGAAAGCCAAAGGGCTCTTGGCCTGTGGCTCTTAGCCTAGGGACTGTGTAAGACGCCCAGGAAGAGCCAGAAAGCCAGGGCCCCAGTCTCCTTGGGTTCCCAGTAAGGTAAGTAGACTTCTACAAGGAGAACCACATAAATACAAAGGGTTTTAAAAGGGAGATTATAAATAGTTATTATTTTAAAAACAATTACGAAGCCAGAATGCCAGCAGGGGGTTGGGGGCTATCCAGTGTTTTGCACGGAGTGTCACATGTACGACTATATGCCCACTGGACAGAAGTCTTGGGTGTGTGCCTGGTGCAAGGAGCTCCTGGTTCTCAGGGAATGAGTTTGCTCCCTGGAGGCCAAGGTGGCAGACCTGGAGAAGCAGAGACATTCAGTTACGTGCACAGAGAAGACTCTAGGGGACTTGTTAGATATGCCCCACTCTAAATATGGCAGCTCCGCTGCTGTCAGGGAGCATGAGGGTCGAGAGGAAACAGGGCACCACACTGCGGATAAGGGGAATGTGCCCTCAGAAGGGACCTCTTCCCCAGCTGGTGAGCGGGGATCCTTTTGCACCAAGGAACCATCCCTGGGCAGAGTGGGAGGGGGCCTCTTGGTAGTGGGTGATTCGATCCTTAGGCAGGTAGACAGCTGGGTAGTGAACCCGCGTACTGACTGTATGCTGACTTGCCTGCCTGGTGCGAAGGTAGCG
>NW_015159752.1:185418-213492 GCF_001447785.1 Gekko japonicus
GCCCACCAGATCAAAAGATAGAGGAGGATTATAAAATGATGAATGAATTAAAGATAGCGGCTAGACGAAATAACTATGTCGTAACAGGTGATTTTAATTACCCACACATTGATTAGGTCAATATGTGTTCAAGTCAGGAAATATAAGAACATAAGAGACACCAATGTTGGATCAGGCCAAAGGCCCATCCAGTCCAACACTCTGTGCCACACAGTGGCCAGAAATACCAGGTGCCATCAGGAGGTCCACCAGTGGGGCCAGGACATTAGAAGCCCTCCCATTGTTGACCCCCCCTAGGAAAAAGAGATTGAGTTTGTAGACACTCTCAATGACTGTGCTATGGAACAGATGGTCGCAGGACCTACCAGGGGAGAGGTAATCCTGGATTTGGTCCTAAGTAATGCCCAAGACCTGGTGAGAGATGTAAAAGTGATTGCACTATTTGGGAACAGTGACCATAATGTTACTGAGTTCAATATTTGTATAAATAGGGAGTTGCCCAGAAAGACCAACACAACCACTTTTAACTTTAAAAGGGGTAACTTCTCTGATATGAGGGGACATGTGAGGAAGAAACTGTTAGAAAAGGCACTAATAGGTATAGAAAAAAGCCTGCATGGTTAACAAACAAAGTAATGGAAGCTGTAAAAGGTAAAAAGGATTCCTTTAAGTGGTGGAAAGCTAGTCTCAGTGAGGTTGATAAAAGGGAACACAGGCTGTGGCAAATAAAATGCAAGTCTGTGATCAGGGAGGCAAAAAGGGAATAGGAGGAACATATAGCAAAAAAACATAAAGACCAACAATAAAACTTTCTTCAAATACTTTAGAAGCAGGAAACCAGCCAGGGAGGCAGTGGGGCCCTTGGGTGACCAAGGGGTAAAAGGAGTACTGAAGGATGATAGGGAATGGCTGAGACGCTAAATGCATTTTTTGCCTCTGTCTTCACTGTGGAAGATGAGAAGTGCTTGCCCACTCCAGAACCGCTGATTTCGGGAGGGGTGCTGAAAGACCTGAGTCAGATTGAGGTGATGAGAGAGGAGGTCCTACAACTGATAGTGTCAGCCACGGCAGTAAACTCTCAGACGCAGATAAGTCCATTAAAAGGCTGTATTCTGGAAGTCAGAAAGGTTCGCAGTATGGATGAAATTCCTTAACAGAACTAACATTAATTGCAAAGCAGTAAATTACAAGAACTCTGTTCCCGCCCACATTCATACGTTATGGTTACATAGTGCACAGATAGGTTACTACAGGTCAGTTACTACAGTGAGAATGTTTATCATTTGACTACAGAAAAGCTCACACTCCCTGGCCTCAGGTATAGGAGGAATTCTTGACAGTGTTAACAAGTGCCTCTAATCTACCAGTCCACTCAGACATGTCTCTGATCCCCTTCCAGGATGTCAGAAGATGGTGTCAGAGGATGACAAGATCTCAGGAAGTTATTATGGAGGTTAAGATCTACCCATCTTGGTTAAATTTGTATTGTAAATTTGTTACTATATTTTTTTGTAAATTATTGTTTTATATTATGTGTTTTATTGTTATAACCTTGGCACACAGTGCCCTTGTCAGCCGCTCTGAGCCTTCGGGGTAGGGCGGGATATAAATCCAAACATAAATAAAATTTTAAAAAGAGGAACCGTAGGAACAAATAGAGACATTGCCAGCAGTTGCTGTTATGGGAACTCAAGCTGGAGAAAGACAGATGCAGTAGCAATAATACAGCATAGCTATGTACATTAACAAGTCACAGTTACAGCAAGCCCTGTTACAATAGAACACCAGAGCTTATCTAGACTGACCCTGTGGCTCAATAAGGGTCCGATTCTGACATACTGCCCCCCCCCAAGATCCATCAAGCCAAACCCACCTACCCGCCACCAGGTTTATCTGACAGATAGACAACTAAAAAACGGATAAATCACCAGGCCCGGATGGCATACATCCGAGTGTTCTGAAAGAACTCAAATGTGAACTTGTGGATCTCCTGACAAAAAATATGTAATCTTTCATTAAAATCTGCCTCCATTCCTGAGGACTGGAAGGTAGCTACTGTCAGTACAAGAGGCACAGACTATTAATCTCTGCATCCCTCAGGGGGAGGTCGTGGTGGTGCGCATGGGTCTAAACTGGCTGGACATCTTCATGCTGCAGGTGTGAAAGTTCCTGAGGGAGCGGGGGCACACCTTTGCTTTCGATGAGCACCATGTGGACTACGTAGGGTTGCGGGCTGCGAGATTGGGTGGCTGACTGGTTTGTGGGCCTATACAACATTGAGGACCCCGAACTGCGTAACGTAGATGCCTTCATGAAAGCACTATGGTGCCAGTGCGAAACCCTCTGGTGTTGGAGAAGGTGCGGACCCACCTCAGGGGTCTGAGACAAGGGGGCCAGTCGGTGCAAGAGTACTCGGATGAGTTCAATACCTACGCGGCCAAGCTACAGGGATGGACCAAAGAGGTCCTCATTGAGTTCTACTGGGCCGGGCTGGACACTATGATTTTGGTGAAGTCACTGGCCCAAGACAACCCACTGACCCTCAGTGGCTGGATCCAGGTGGCCTGTGAGGCAGAGAACAGGTGCAATTTGGTGCACCTGTATCAACACAAGATGCTGGGTAAGGTGCCCAGGGGCTCGAAGACCCAGCGCGGAAGGGGTCCAGCAGCTGGGGGTGACTGAGACCAACAAATGCACCTGGGATTGTGCCTGAGATGCAGGGCGCTGGGGCATTTTGCCACAAACTGCACAGGAAGTAAGAGCCCTGAAAAGACATGCAAGGAAGAAGTCAAGGAGAAGAGGCCCGAGACCCTAAGCAGATGCCCCGAGCTGCCCAAGGCTCTGCAAGCAGCAGTGAGAGACGAAGCGGAGGGCACCTCCTCCGGTGACAGCAGTGTGCCTCAGGCGGCGGGAAAAGGCCGGGACCTGCTGTGAAGGGCACCAGCCAGCAGGTCCAAAAGTCTCCGATGCAAGACTCGGTGAGACCTTCCTCCCCCCTCTTCTATCTGACTGTTACCATAATCAATCCGGAGGGGGCCGCATATCAGGGTCAGAGCCCTAATTGATTCAGTGTGCACCCAGGACTTAATCAGCCCTGCCATAGTCATGGGCTTGGGGGCCAAAGTGCATAAATTACAGGAGCCGATAGTGCTTACCCAGATGGATGAGGGGGGAGGGGGGAGGCCTGACAGTACTGCACCATCCGCCTACCAGGAGGGGGGGCTCTCGTTGGAACCTGTGCATTTTTGTGGTGAATCCCTCTGCAAAGTTCTTGAAGGGTCTTGGGAGCCCGTGGCCTCAGGTCCACAATCCGTACATCCAGTGGAGTATGGAGACTCTAACATTCCTAGACCCCTGATCCAAGGAGCATCTCTGGAATGCTGACTGGGGGAAGAGCCTCACCCCATGGCCCAGCATGCGTGCCTAGCGTGGGAAGAGTTAAATCTGATCCCGCCTGGTTACCGGGACTTGGCCAAGGTTTTTGAGGGGGAGGAGGAGGAGGCAGATGAACTATCCCCCCTATTGTAAAACTGACTCTGCAATCCATAGAGACGTGCTAGAGCATCACAACATTGCTGTCATTTTGTCCCCCGCTGGCTGATTCTTACGGAGCGGGAGTGGGGATCCCAAATCAGACAATCCCCTGCTCCCACCGGGGGGGGGGGAGAGGGGTTGGCAACTCTATGACAACTTGTGACTTCAGACCAATGGTACAGTCATGGGCATCCGAATGAACCCACAGTATGCTAATATCGTTATGGCCGACTTGGAGCAACAGTTCCTAACAGGGTGCAGTAAGACAAGATTTAAATCATAGTTTTATACACAAAGGCACATTCTTGCTGGCCTTAATATTTACAGCTCAGATGAAGGTTTCATTTTAGTATAACTTTTCAGGTTAGTTTTAGTCCACTTCCGAATTGTCATTTTTGTCACTTGTTTGTCCCTGTTGCTTCAGGTCCCCCCTCCCATGTGTTTCCGTCTCTCTAGTAGTCCCAGAGTGAGCAAAGCACATGTGGAAAAGGAGGGGGGGGAGGAGACCCAAAGCAACAGGGACAAAAGAGGGACAGAAGTGACAGGGCGGAAGCGGCCTCTATTATATCAGGAAATCTTGGTTGGTTATCTACCACTTGAGACAGATAATTATGAAATCATTGCAAGGTGAACTATCTCCGGTTTAATCATTCATATTTTGACAACTTTTCTGCTGTACTTTATTGGAAGGAGAAAAATAATAATAAACAATAACCATTTAAAAAGTTTTATTTAAATAAAAAAATAACATCTAACATATGTATCCTTGTATTTGCCTTAACATCCATGAGGATACATTCCCAAATAGCTCAAGATTTCTGAAGTATTCTGCTCAAGAGGTTTCACTTTTATTTGCACTACTTGCCCCTCCCTTCCCCACACTTGGCTCTTAACACCTCCTTCTTATCTAGACCTGTTCCACCCCAAACAATCTCATATTCATTGAACTCCTTGAAACTTATTTATTTATTTATTTATATCTTCGATTTGTATACCGCCCTTTACCTGAGGGTCTCTGGGCAGTTTACAGGTATATGGCCTAAGTGCCTAATTAGTTCCTAACTTAGCATTTAAGAGATAAGGAACTGATTCTGTGTGCGTTGATTTGCAGTGGACCAACAGGACTGAGGTCTCTTCACTGTATGTTTATTTTATAACATTTTTGCTGTGAAGAAGAAGCATGTGATCTCTGCAGACATGAATTCATAGTTTTGAGAACTGCAAAACCCAGCATCTGTGATAATATTGTCTAGACAGAAAAACTGCCCAAAATAATCTTACAGAAACCTCTGGGAGAGAATGGCATTGAGAATGGATTAATGAAATTCATTTACCATAAACCCCCCACCACCACCACCACATTGTAGGAATATACATTATGCTACATAATTAAGTCCATATTTCATGACAAATAACCTTTGGACTATAATGTATCTTAAACAGAAAACTATCTTTAGATACATTTTTTCTCAAAAAAACAGTCTATTAAAATACAATTTATATATTTTTTTAAATCTGATTTTTTAATTAAAAATCTTATACCGGCAATATACTGATGACATCTTTATTGTCTGGACACATGGTTAAGAAGCCCTGGACATATTCCACCAGGCATTCAATTACTTTCACTCAGCATCAACCTGGCAATGAACTGAGCTATGCATTAAATACATTTTACGGACAGTACTGTAAAAAATACACAATGGACACATAGACCACCTTATACCAGAAACCTAGTGACCAACAAACAGATCTACATGCCCCCAGCTACTATCCTAAGCATACCACACAATCCATTGCATACAGCTTGGTTCTGTGCTACAGTTGCATCTGTTCCAATCGTACAGAGACTCTAGCCTCTTTTTGGAACTAAACTATCCACCTGCTAAGAGACAGATTAAGAAGAGATTGGGTTTATAACCCACCCTTCACTCGGAGTCTCAGAGTGGCTTACAATCTCCTTCCCTTCCTCCCCCCACAACAGGCACCCTGTGAGGTTGGCGGGACTGAGAGAGCTCTTGACAGAAACTGCTCTTGAGAGAACAGCTCTGAGAGAACTTTGACTGACCCAAAGATACCCAGCAGTTGCATGTGGAGGAGTGGGGAATCAAACCTGGTTCTCCAGATTAGAGTCTACTGCTCTTAACCATGACACCAAACAAAGCCAGAACAGTCCCCAGAGAAAATCTGTTGCAACACAGACCCAAAAGAGGCAATCACAGGACACCACTCGTGGTCACAGACAGCTTAAAACAGTTCAGCCCACGTTCTGTGACTGACTTACAACCCCGACTGGATAATGACCGGTCTCTTTCACAAGTACTGGGGGGGGGGACCTTTCCTTGCTCACATCAGCCCCCCCATCTCAAACCACTCTTCCCCCACAATAATGCAACATCTAATTTGAACATGGACACTACTGGGACCAGAGCTTGCAATAAACCCAGATGCCAACTTTGCTGCCACAGACATTCAGACAACACAATC
Organism: Gekko japonicus; assembly: GCF_001447785.1. NCBI lineage: Eukaryota > Metazoa > Chordata > Lepidosauria > Squamata > Gekkonidae > Gekko > Gekko japonicus. Next base: position 191,440 of record NW_015159752.1, read on the forward strand.
ACTGGACCTAACAACATCAACTACGCCATCTCAGGCTCATTCGCTTGCTCAACTTCTAACATTGTATTGCCAACAATGCCCTTCAGTTCACTGCACAGGGCAAACAGGTCTAACTCTACACCAAAGGATAAATGGACATAAATCTGACCTCAAGAACCATAAAACTGAGAAACATGTAGGAGAACATTTTAACCTCTAAAGACACTCAGTGGGGGACCCTCAAAGGAGCTGTTTTATAGCAAAGGAATTTCAGAAACAGACTAGACGTGGAGATTGCTGAATTACAAGTTATCACAACACTCGGGACAATGGAGCTCCAAGGCTTAACAAAGATATTGGGTTCTTATCTCACTACACACGCTAAATCACTCACATCTGTTTGTTAACTCTTTAATTATTGGTATGCTAATTTGCTTCTATTCACTGTTTTTACCAACTGATTCTATCCAATCTTAGCCATGCTTATTGCTCAGTGACTTCTGCATCTTGACTCTAAGTAGCCCTTCCTGGACACTAACCCCCCCCCCACCTATATGTAAAGGTTGGCAAAGTCTGTTTCTTTTCTCTTTTTTTGACCCCCCAAAGGTTTTTTTTAAAAAAATTGCTTTTCTATAAAACTACAACAGAAATTGGGAAGGGAAAAATCTACATCTAAAGGAGAAAGTAAAGAGAATCTAACTAAAAACCCAAGTGTGGAGGTTTTACAATGCTTAAAACATAGTTATTCTTATAGTTATTGTTCATATACTTTCGAACATGAAGAGTGCCCGCCAATCATCACTTCTGTTGACAAAACCAGCTTATCAGACTAGGCAGAAAGTAATTCCAAAACTAAAACACACATGGACACAGCCCTTAAGAAAAATTGGCATCTCCTTTTACGCTTTGCTCCCCCCCCATAGGCAAAATCTTTAAAACCAATGTTCCTTCAGTAAGAACACTTCAACAATTTATCTTCTTCCGTCTTAGCTGTATCTTCTTTTTCTTCTTCTTTCTCCAATTAGCTTTTAGCTTTTATAAGTCCGGATCTGTCCATTCATTATATAAACCAAGTTCCTTTTTCCAGGGACATCTTCGCTGCCTTAGACGTCTTAAATCAAGAGACCCTCCTTTTGTTGCATTAAGAACACAATCATTGAAGAATCCAACCTTTCTCTTAGCAAACCGATCTTATGAAGTTAGGGTAGCGAGCCCTTTACTCAACCCCCCCCGCTTTTTGATCCATTTGCCAGTCCAACCACAACTGAACTAAACTTTAGAGTCTCCAACCATTCATAAGTCTCTATGATCAAAGTGCGCACCAAGTACTGTCCCTTTAAAAATATAGCCGCTTTTAGTACAGATCCAGGTCGCTGCTCCATTTTAGCCACCAGAGGGCCGACAATTCATTTTAAAGACAGAGTCTATGGTCAGGTCACATGACCTAGCTTTCCACTCTTCTCCTTCCTGAAGAGAGCATTGGTCCCGCCTCCCTCCTCACCTCTCGTCGCCATCTTTTGGGAATGTTTACATTCGCCGAGAAAGAATGCCAAAGTCTCTAAGGTCAGTTTAAACGCTCAGCTTTCTTTCAGAAAAACTTTCTGCTACAGTCCATCGCTACAATTTGATCAGTCCCTCCAAACATGCTTTCGCAATCGCTTAAAACATCGGGAGATAGGGCGTCCCCTTCCCCCCTCCGCTTATTTAGTAGGGGGACTTCAAATCTAGGCTTTGGTGTCTCGTTTCAACAAAAAAGCTCACTCATCAGTCCTTAAATCGATCCACCAGGTCCTAAGACAGCCCCTGGGATCACGCCAGGCAGAGAAATCACTAAACCTCCAAACGCTTGATCCGGTGGTCACCTCTAATCCAATTCTGGGAATCAGGGCAGGAACTTCAGGGCAGAGAGTAGCCCCCCTGTACCGACTGACGGCCAGAGGTAGGGCTCTCCAAAGCCCCCTGGCTAGGAGCCCATTGCCTATGGGGGAGCGTGCACAGTCACGCTCCCTCCTAATCCCCGATTCATGGCACCCGCCTCTCGGAGGAGCCAAGAGACGCAGCCATCGTTGAAGCGCCAAAGACCGGGAGAGTGGCAAAGTCTGTTTCAACATATCTGAAGAAGTGTGCATGCACACAAAAGCTTATACCCAGGATAAAACCTTGTTGGTCTTAAAGGTGCCCCCACTGGACTCAAACTTTGGTGGGTTTTTTTGCTTTAGATCAACATGGTTACCCACCTGAATCGATAAGCCTTCTGTTTGTGCTGTGTTCTTGCAGGTACGAGCTGGTGACTGGTGTGTGTGTATCAAGCACCTGACAGATCTGAATACATTGGTGGTGGGTTGTGTTTCACTTGCTGGGCCATGTTGTGCTGCCTTGCGACAGTAGCTTGACATGGCAGAATCATGGTAGAATCATCTCAGACTAGGATTCTGGGTGGCTGAGGTTAGAATTCCTCCTCCCCCTTCTTCTTCTACTACTACTACTACTACTACTACTACTACTACTACTACTGAAGCTCTCTGGATGACCTTGGGCCAGTCACCCACTCTCAGCCTTGCCTACTTCACAGGGTTGTGGCTGTGAGAAAATGGAACGGGGAGAATGATGTGCCCCACTTTCAATCCCAGCGGGGGGGGGGGAGAACAGCTGGATGCATGCAGAGTACATGGAACAATCCTTCCAATCTTTTTAATTGTTATTGCAATTCTAAAAGAATGGCCAAAGATGCAGACAGAAAGCAGAGGAAAATAAAACTCTCACCAAGATAAATGTTTGTTCAGGCAGGCGGAGAATTCTGAGGATAAATTCACTATTCACCTGCCCCCTTCTCCCGCATCCCTACACCAGTCAATGGCACTGCAGCTTTCAGGGGTGAGATTGATTTCCCAGCACGCAGGGGAAAGCCACCAGGGCCAGAACCTCGGGTGACCTGTTGAATCACTGTGCAGAGGGCGAGCTGCCATTTTCCATCAGAACAAAACGATGCTGGCATGCGAAACTGAACACTTCAATACCTTTCGTAAGATGACCTTGTACAAAAGAGTGAGATGCCTTTACAACCACAAGGGATTGGCCCTGAGAGGAATGAAGCTTGTGTTTAACAGGAGCCACTTTTCCTAAAAGCTCTCGGTTAAGTTTTCTAAAATACTTTGTTTCTCCATCACCTTGTGTTCTCTGATGGTTAGGGCAGGACAGGCTCAAACAAGCTCACCCTTGTTAGTTTAAGAGGCTTTCTGCCATGCGGCAAACTCCTTTCTCCAGCAACCTGTAATCCTACTGCACCAATTCTGCCAGTTGTCAGCGGCTGCTGAAAGGTCTCCCTCTTCTTACTTACAATTTAGCTCTTCTCTTTTCACAGCAAGCACCATCAACAGGCTTAGCAGGCCATGCGAGAAACCGATACTGTCTACCAAAAATACATTTGCACATGACATAAAGAAATAAAACAAAACTTATATACATTATATACAAAAGCCAGCAAAATGATGGGCAAGAGGAAGGGGCCAAGGGAAAGGGCCTGTGTGTCCTGGAGGGCTCCACAGGACCAGGGTCTGGCACAGAGGTCACCTCTCAGCTGTGCTCCGCGTGGAAGCGGTTCTGTTCTGTGCCACAGAACGTAAAGGAGCTGTTGAGAGAGAAGCCCACTCTTTCAGCTGTGTAGCTTTGTCTGACTTCCCCTTCTTGGACACACATACTCTCCTCCTTATTCCATTGGGGCTCTACCTGTCCTACACAGAATTCCAGCTGGTAATGCATATGTAGGAGCTGTGGTGGCTGTGGAAGATCGGTAGTTCAGCAGTTTGAGACCCGGGTTGCCACATGACGGAGTGAGCTCCCGTCTCTAGCTCCAGCTCCTGCCAACCTAGCAGTTCGAAAGCAAGAAATTGCAAGTAGATAAATAGGGACCACTTCGGTGGGAAGGTAACAGCGTTCCGTGCGCCTTGGTGTTTAGTCATGCCGGCCACATGACCACGGAAACGTCTTCGGACGGCGCTGGCTCTTCCGCTTGGAAACGGAAATGAGCACCGCAACCCTAGAGTCGGATTCGACTGGCTTTCGAGCAAGGGAACCTTTACCTTTACCTTTAATGCATATGTAACTGCATTAGAGCCAGTTTGGTGTAGTGGTTAAGTGCACGGACTCTAATCTGGGAGAACCGGGTTTGATTCCCCACTCCTCCACTTGCACCTGCTGATGTGACCTTGGGTCACTCAGAAACTCTGGCACAGCTGTCCATGAAAACGAGCTTTTTCTGCCAAGAGCTCTCTCAGCCCCACCCGCCTCACTGGGTGTCTGTTGTGGGGAGGGGAAGGGAAAGGAGTTTGTAAGCCGCTCTGAGACTCCGAGTGAAGGGCGGGGTATAAATCCCATCATCATCCTCATCATCATCATCATCATCATCTTCTTCTTCTTCTTCTTCTTCTTCTTCTTCTTCTCCCCCTTCTCCAGTAAGTTTCAGTGCTGAGTGGTGATGTGAACCCGTCTCCCCACATCAAATGCTCCATCCCCACATTTAACCCTCTGTCCACTACACCACATTACCTCTTTCTTTAATCAGGAACAATATTTACTTTATACAGAAACAAAAGGAAAGATTAATTACTCGGCCATGCCGGTCTGGTGCTAGAGGTGTCATGGAGCTCAATAATTTGATGGGCATAAATTATAAAATAATATGGAGGAAGATACCCCAAAAAAAATATCAAATCAATGGAATAATAAATATTTGAGTATACTAGGGAAGATTAGGGCACTTAAAATGTTTATAATACCTAAATTGATGTAGTTGTTTCAGGTACTTCCAGAATGGGTATCTAAGAAACAGTTAGCAATGTGGGATAAGGTATTAAAAATTGGGGTTTTGGAAAGAAACAAGCTAGAATACCAAGGAAAGTGATATATTAATCAAAGGAACATTTAGGTTGGGGTATGCCACAATTGGAAGGACACTATGAAGCCTTTCAAATTAAAATGTTGTTGGAGTTGGATGGTAAAAGTAAGGATAAATGGGTCCGATGGAAAGATTGTATAAATGGAGGAGCAGGCAGATTTGGAATATCTACACAAAGGTTTAAAAAAAGAGATTGAGAACACAATAGGCCCAAGACGGACAGCATTAAAAATATGGGGGGTGGGGAGGGGAACCAGGTGAAGTGGATGCCTCCGCTTTCAAAGTGGACCCCGCTTGAATCACTAAATGAGGAGTTTAAAAATGTTGAGGTAACGTTTTGGAAGGAGCTAAAGGAAAATTAGACACGTGGTTTACAACAGAGTTATCCAAGGGAGGCCCCAATGGAATCCTTGCTCAGGGGCCGTGGTGGCTCTGGGCAGCCCTGGGTGCTTTCCCAGGAAACATCAACAGATAAATCGATTGTTTTAATGAAAGACTAGACAGAAAATGATAGGATGGGGACAGCATTGGTGGGGAACAGAAATAAGAAATCCAGCCTAAGTTATGCCAATCACGGACGTAAGAGGAATCAACAGTTGCAGACCTCTGTGGCTCATAGATAAAGGCTGTATGCCTACTAGTGGTGCACACAAAAAAAATTAAAAATGAATTTTTGGGTTCAGGTATATCGGACCCCCCAAAATTTGGGACTCCCCCAAAAATCTGAATTCTAATACTGATATGGTATTTGGATTTGGTTTCCCCCCCCCAGGAATCCCATTTCCCCCCAGCTCCATTGTACCCCATGGGACCATTATAGTCAATGAGGAATCTATCTGAGGTTAACCAGGGGTCTTGGGGGGGTATTTTTGAGGTAGGGCACCAAATTTTCAGCAAAGCTTCTGATGCCTCTCCCCAAAAAACCTCCCCAAGTTTCAAAAAGATTGGACAAGGGGGTCCAATTCTATGGTCCCCAAAGGAAGTGCCCCCATTCTCCATTTCTTTCAATTGTGGTTTTTGTTCAGTCGCAGTTGAGTCTGACTCTTTGTGACCCCATGGACCACATCACACCTGGCACTCCAGTCTTCCGCTGGAGTTTGCTCAATTTCATGTTCGTTGTATCGATAACACTGTCTGACCATCTCATCCTTTGCCGTCCCCCTCTTCTTCTGCCTTCAATCTTTCCGATTATCAGGGTCTTCTTCTCCAGTGAGGGCTCCCTTCTCATTGGGTGGCCAAAGTATTTGAGCTTCAGCTTCAGTATCTGGCCTTCCAGGGATCAGTCAGGGTTGATTTCTTTTAGGATTGACTGATTTGATTTCCTTGCAATCCAAGGAACTCTCAAGAGTCTTCTCCAGAGTCTTCTTCAATGAGGGGAACAGCAAAAAAAAAAGGCAAGGACTGATGTCAAACTAGAGAGTCTCTGCAGTGGAAACTGAAGGTGAGGGGCATTTTGCAAGCCAAGCAAAACCTAGTGCCCCCTCCAGTTTCTACTGCAGAGACTCTCTAGTACTTGCTCTTTTGCTGATTTTTTTCTCCCCTATTGAAAACAATGGAGGGTGGAGGCGCCTTCTTTCGGGGTCCATAGACTAGATGCCCTGGTCCAATCGTTTTTGAAACTTGTGTGGTCTTTTGAGGAGATGCACCAGCAGCTCTGCCTAAAAAAAAAAAATAGCCCCCCCAATCCCCTGGATACCCCCAGATCAATTCCCCATTACAGCCTATGGGGACCATAGCCTATAATGGAGCCAAAGGCATTTATAGGTGTCACAGTATAAATCCAATCTCTTCTTCTTCTCTTCTTCTTCTTCTTTACATGTGTTCCTGAAGCTGCAGCTTCACCCAGAATGCAGTCTCTTTAAACACTGTTTAACTGCGCCTATCTAGCTTTCCTGGATAATCCTGATACCAATAAGGTAATTTCTGGCTATTTTTGCAGCTCAGATATAGCCGAATGTCATATGCCTACATATGATTCTGCCCTTTGCCAACCATCCTCCACAGAGAAATATTCTGTATGGAATGCTGTTCTGTGGACAGGACACCCCTAACAACTGCTGTGATGGCAATCTTCGGAGTTCACTGGGACAGACACGAGTGGCTCATTACTTAGGAACTGAAATGATTTTAGACATCTCCAGGGAACAAGCAAGCAATAAAGGACCTCTAAGCCACTATTTCTGAATGAAATGAGACAAGCACGAAGGTGCTCCGGTGCTGCTTCAATCGTATCCTTCAGGGAATGATCCAGCTTCTGAACAGGAAAGCTAAAGATTATAGTGAAGTAGTGATAAATCTGAGTTACTGTTCTAGTTAGTGATGTAATTTACAGTAGAATTATAAGAAAGATCACCTCTCCTGCCCCCGATGAAAGGAACAGGTTCACACCCAGGAGGTACGCTAATTTGTGACAAATAAAGAAACAATACACAGGGTTTTTAAATATGTTTATATATTATTATTTTACTCCTATATATAACCTACCTGTTCATTTATGTCTCTATCAAGAAGTCTGAGCATGGGAGGTGGTATCAAAATGGTTAAGAAAGCTGAAATATGATGCTTGGCTATGATTGCGAAAAGGTCTGAAAAATTCACACACCCTCTTTACTCCTCTAGCCTCAGTACCTGGATGAGAATGGTAGACATGGATCCAGACACCTTTTTTGCTCTTCTCCAATTCCCCCCCCTCTGACTGCAGACCCCACCCCCCCATGGCTTCTGTCCAGGAGCTCCAGCATCCTGGTGGTCAGTGAGGACTCCCTCTTCCTTTAGCCATCAATGGGAAAGTGGGATCCAGTCATCAGACTGCTGAAATGTTAGATTGCGAGCCCTTAAAGCAACCTCAGCCTCGACAAGAGGGGGATTCCAAGTAGGAAGCACAACCACAGGAGGCTGTGTACCACACACACACACACACACACACACACACGTGATCGCTCTTCTTAATGCCGCCGCTATTGTTATCTTACCTCAGCTTTTATTTTATTGTCTCCAAAACAGAGATGCTGTAAGTAGGCAGCAGCGTTGGACTGCACTGAGGGGAACTGATGCTGTAACATCTGTATAACCTCTGGAAGTTCTGGATCTCTCCATCCAAACTCTCTGTGCACAAAGAAATGAGAGAAAGATTCAGCAGTTATCCTAAAAAAGGTGACAGTAGCGCCTAGTGTGGATGAAGTGCCATTGGTTTATGTTCCAAGACAACAGGAAATCTATTTGGGGGGACGGGGAAGGGATTTCTACCAGTGTCACTGCCAGAATTAACACATGGAAACAACACTGCCCAGAATTTTAAATATGCTTCGCCAGTACAGACTTTGCCTGGATTTTCGTTTCTGCTCCATTATTCTAAAATAACAGAAATCAAACGCACTATAGGAAGCCCTGATCATGATGAAGTAAAAAAAGAAAAGAAAAATGCGCACACACAGAGCCAATATGCACACACATGCTTTCTTACAGGGTGGTGGTGGTGGTGGGGAATAGAGCCCCTCTCAAATAGCAGACTTGGGGGTGTCGGGGTGGTGGTGGCATTTTGAACTAAGCGGCCTGAGAGGAAATGAAGCAAAACTGGACATGCTCTGGGACTGCTGCAACAAAGAGGTGTCTGTGCCCAACCGGGAGATGCCGGATCTCCCTAGTCTAGCCTAGAGTCTCCCTAGTCTAGCCTGGAGTCTGCTACTAGGTGTGTACACGCATGCATAACACTTTATTTGAATACGGTTGGACCAGAGCAATGGTGGTCTCCATAAGGTCATTTGTTGATATGAAAACTACTGCTAACTATTTTTCACATTATAGATACCTGAATGGACTATGCATGTGACTTATCCTATGTTCTGTTCCGAAGGACGTCCATTTCAGAGTTTTCAACCGGAATGTTCATACCTCATTAGAACACTCATTACTCTTCACTTTATGTTTCTTGAGGAGGACATTTTGCAATGTCCCTCCATCCCAGCCATTGCCCTGCTATCATTTCTCTTTTAAAGTATCAATACACACGAACACCAGATATCTTACTTGTTTTTGTTTAGATAGTCTTTGTGTTATTTATTTATTGCATTTATATCCTGCCCATCCCGCAAATGGGCTCAGGGCCGGTTATCAGTGGGTGGGAGACAGCAGCCTCGGGGGGGGGGAGTGTGGACGCCCACTGCCTCAGCCAAAGGCCCGGCGGAAGAGCTCCGTCTTGCAGGACCTGCGGGATTGCATGAGATCCCTATGCGGGGGGGGCTGGTCTCAGTAGGGAGCCTGTTCCACCAGGCGGGGGAGCCAGGGTGGAAAAAGCCCCCGGCCCTGGTCGAGGCCAGGCGGGCGTCCTTTGGGCCAGGGATCGCCGGGAGAGGTTGACTCTCAGAGCATAATGCTCTCTGAGGCGTATATGGGGAGAGGCGGTCCCTTAGGTGTGTTGGCCCCAGGCAAGTTATTTCCAAATTCTGTAGACAGAGGTCCCTCCAATTTTTTTGGTATTATTGTGAAATTAAAGGAGAAGGAACCGAGACAAGGAACAACTCACAGCCGGAGACCAGGAAGTACATCTGAGAAGGAGACAGAATAGGCCCACCAAGACTCAGTGAGGACTGAACCAACATCAAGGAACAGCACTAAACCAAGGAAAATGGTCACACTACAGACAGACGGCAACTGGTACAGTCTTCTTTGAATCTGGGCCTTCTTGTGCTGTGTGAGTTCAGCAGTTCCCACCAATAAAGCTATGTGTTGTCGAAGGCTTTCATGGCCAGAGTTCATTAGCTGTTGTAGATTTTTCTGGGCTGCGTGGCCGTGGTCCTCCTGGCATGGTAGGACCTGACGTTTCGCCACTAGCTGTGACTGGCATCCTCAGAGATGTAACACAGAAAGATGGAGGACTCTCTGTCAGTGACACATACAGCCCAGAAAATCTACAACCACTAAAGTTATATAAGTTCAATCCCCAAAAATGATTGAGTCTGCAAGATGCACAGTCTCAGACATAAGAGAAGATTAACTGGTTAAACTATAGAGACTGAGACAGGTTGATAAGCGTATTGATACAGCCTTGCCAGAGATGAAATTTATTGCAGGTTTATAGGTTCCAAATAATCAGCGTTAATGCAGCAGAGAGCCAGCTTGGTGTAGTGGTTAAGTGCACAGAATCTAATCTGGGAGAACCGGGTTTGATTCCCATTGCAGATGCTGGATGACCTTGGGCAAGCCATAGTTCTGTCAAGAACTGTCCTTGAAAGAGCAGTTCCTGTCAGAGCTCTCTCAGCCCCACCTACCTCACAGGGTGTCTGTTGTGGGGAGGGGAAGGGAAAGGAGTTTGTAAGCTGCTCTGAGACTCTGAGTGAAGGGCGGGGTATAAATCCAATCTCCTCCTCCTCATTTCACTGTTTCTGTACTAAACTGTAATGCTCTTATCCATCCATCCATCCAGCTAGTACTGCTGATACGGCTATCATGTTAAGCAGAAATTAGAACCAAAAATATTTTAAAAGACCTTACTCAGTATTATTTCTCTTATATTTGATTATTATTATGCCTATGAATTTTGCCACTGAGAAAGTGACACAATCATCTGGATCCGACAGTAGCTATGACGCCTGGGCTCTTTAAGCAAAGGGGTGACTAAATTAGCCCTCAACTCGTCGCCTACGGGGCACTCCATAATCATATGTTCAGTGGTTTTGATTTTAAAGCATTAAACTTTATTATATTTGCTGTCCAAAACTGCCAAGGGAAGAACGTAAAAGCTCTTTTTAGTCTTGGGACTGTAAATTGATAAAAAATATTTTGGCAGTTTCATCAGGAGGGCAATTCCCCAACAGATGTACTTGTAACATCCAACTTTCTTACACATTTTAAAATTTGTCTTATAATGTCTTTAGTTTCTGTATTCTTAATTCCTAGGCATTTCATTTTCTTTTCCAATAGTTGATCCCACTGGCTGTAATGTGTATCTGCCTGGATAAGCCCAAGTAGAGTAGATCCTCCCTCAGATTTTAAAACCTTTGCTTTAAAGAGAAATGCTTTAATCCAGACCCCCTAGCTCCCATCGATAGTTCGCCGAGTTCCGCTCTCAGTGCTATGCCCAAGACATATCTAGTAAATAAGCTTCAGTAAAAGTCATACTGGATTGAATCCATTTTTTCAAAAGTGGACTGGATCCAAATTTCCACACCATACAGGAATTGGTTTAGAACCTTAGCATTAAATACCTTTAAGGCCGAGGGAACAAATTCGCCTCGCGATCAGTGGAAGTATTTTACAATTGTCCTCCCTACTCTGTGTTCTTTGTTTGATCCATGAAACTGTAATGCTAATAGAAGACCACTTTTGAGTTTCGATATTAGTTGAAATATTAGTTAACATTACGAGAGAACCTGCAGTTCCCACTGCATGGGGATAATCTGCACCTCTCAAACAGAGGCAATTAAGTACCATCAGCCTCAGAATAACTAAAAAGGCAGATCAGTTATGGAGACCTCAAATTCACAATAGCTGAAGAGGAAACGTGGCATTGCCACAAACCGATGATGAAAGCTTTGCGCAGGACTCCCACATCCCGCCCTAACCTCTGCCCTATTCTAGCTCTCCTAAGGATAGGTATGTTGTTGTGAACCTACCCAGGAAATATAAACACGGGCTCAAGTTGCAATAAAACATTGGTTAGTTCAAAGCAATTTTTCAATGAAACAGGTAGGGATTCAATTCTGGGCAGAGAAGCAGGGTGAGATATAAATAAATAAAAAGCACAAAGTGCAGAAGGTTATGCAGGCAGGCACTCTTCTTTTGGCTGGGAAAAGGACAGATGCATTTCCATCTGGGTACAAGTATGAGATGAATTTACAAACTATATACTGAACACATAAAAGCAGATAATTCTAATTTAATCTCCATATGTGACAGATGTTTCAAAAGCAGATGTTCCCTAAAAACTGTTATTTTTAATGAGTTCTAACTACATTACTAAGTAGCTTTGTAAATTTGTTAAATGTGTTAACCCTGCTGACTTTCTGGTTCCCTCAGGAGGGAAAAGTTTTACTAACTCTTTTAAAGCGATAAAAAACAAGGACTGTGTGTGTGCATGTATGTGTTAAAGAATTAAGTTTAAGGAAGTTCTTCTAGGGAGAGTAAGGCATCAATTACCATTTAAGCAAATGAAATATTGTTTGCAGTTGGTTTCTTCATTTCATAAAGATGATTCCCCGTCTTCAGAACTTAGCTATATTTCTCAGTAAAGATTTCTCAGGTCCTGCCCTGCCCTGGATAACCCCGGCTAGTCTAATCCTGTCAGATCTTGGAAACTAAGCAGGGTCTGCCGTGGCCAGTATTTGGAAGGGCGACCTCCAAGGAATGCCAAGGTCATGATGCAGCGGCAGGCAATGGCCAGCCCCACCTCTGAAATGCCTCTTGCCTCAAAAACAAGTCTAGCACCCCACCTACTGGTGCATAACACTAAAAAGCTAGAGCTCCTGACTGCCAGGCAATCTTAGGATCTCCTGGATATTCTACACACAATGCCATAGGATTGATGATGATGATGATTTCAGATCCTATTCTTTAGTCAGCCACCAAAGCACTGACAAGCTCCTTTCAGATCACAGAATCAGAGAGTCATAGAGTTGGAAGGGATCTCCAGGGTCATCTAGTCCAACCCCCTGCACAATGCAGGAAATACACAAATACCTCCCCCCTCCACACCCGCAGTGGCCCCTGTCCCATGCCCAGAAGACGGCAAAAAAGCCTCCAGGGTCTCCAGTCAAACTGGCCTGGAGAAAAATGGCTTCCTGGCCCCAAACTGGTGATCAGCATTTCCCTGGGCATGTAAGAAAGATGTCACGCTGGATCTGAGATCAAACACGTGTATGAACCTGATGTGTGGCTGGATTTGCATGCATGCCTGGCTTCTGCCAAATCCCTTCTCACACGGAGAATCACAGCTACAGAACAACCCTGGTTGCCTACAATGTATGAATGCAGTTGCGTGGCTTAATCACAGTTCGATTTCTCCCCACCCATCAGGATACTCAGCTACAGCTCACTCCAGAGACTGAATCCTGAACAGGGGAGGAAGGAGCCGCTCCGGTCCACCCTCTCGCACGCACGCTCATTACAGCTCAGGGGAGCCAGAGCTAGTTTTCAGCCAGAGGAGGAAAAGCCAGGAGTGCACATGAACCACACAACAAATCAGACTTGCACACATTTTTTACTTTCCTGCAATCCAGAATGGTTTCTGAATGCAGCCTTCAGCTTCATTTCACATTTATTGCATCAATACAAGATTTAAGTGAGTCAAGAAAGTGTGCCATCTGGACAACTGCCCATTACATATGTAACTGCAAATGTTTCCACAGCGGAATTTCAGGAGAGACGTCTGCTCAGAACAGCCATTTTTACATTATCTGACTCATGCAGGGGTAAATTCAAGAGCTGTGGTTCCAGGAAAGTTTATATGCCCGAAGAAGATTTGTTCGAAACACGCAGGTTATGCCCGGTAGGCGTGTTGCTAGGCCTGCTTGCTAGCTGAATCACCTCATGGGAAAAATACATCTACTAGGCTTGCTGGCTAAGCTGAATCATCACAGTGAGAAATACAAGCTGCCTGCTAGCTTTACCTGATGGACCATCACTTGGGAAATGTACAATAGGTTGCTGCATTGTTTGGTACACATGACTGCACATTGGTATCTATCCTCCATCAGGAAGAAGACAGTTTACACTGGAGTGGGTTTCTGCGATGATGGACTCTTCGTGTTATGTCATTCAGTTTGAAAGGGTTTGAAATGGTGATGTTGTAGTTTGAAAGTGTTTACAATACACTAGAGTTGATGTTGTGTATATAAATCAAATATATTTAGCTATAAGTGCATGTGAATACTGTGTGTATTATTTCAACACGGTGTTTTCTGTGTTTACCTAACTTAGCCGTGTTCCCTGTGTGCTTGTTGAAGTTCCAGGTAAGGCCTGGAGCTCTCCCAGAAATACAGCTGACCTCCAGATTACACAGATCAGCAAACAGCTGCTTTGGAGGGTGGACTCTCCCTCCCTAAACCTGGCCCTCCCCCCAAATCTCCAGGAAATTCCCAACCTGGAGATGGCAACACACTACTCGGGCCAAGATCCCCCTCCCACATCACAGCAATAATTTGCTTCTTGAAATCCACTGCCTGCCCTGGCCTCATTCCGGCATGTCATCACTGGTGTTAGGCACCGGCAGTGCACAGTTTTGTCAGTGGTCACTAAGGTGGAAAGTACAAACAAATCCCGGTCTTACAGAGCATGCTCATGTTGCTTGTCCATTATATGAAAGTCATAAAGCAAATGCAGAACACATTTATTGTCTGTAGACCTGACCAGCCGTGGAGGCCACAGTTTTCATCAATTTCATCAATCAAAAGGGGGGAGGGGGATTTTTTATAGTATCTGTGAATGCAGGTAGGAACAGCAGCTGCCTTTCACTGATGGGCTGTACTTGGCTTCGGCAACAGAGACGTCAGTCATTATTCTAATCAGATGCATATTTGAAAGCATGACAGTAATAAGAGACATAACAGTGCCAGTAATATATCTGAGTGGAGACGAAACCATTTCCTGGAGCACAGAATTAGAACATAACCCTTTGTAATGAATAAAGGTGTGCAGACTATATGAAGCAACGGCGACATTCACATTACTCAAGGAGAGAAACTCTGCAGATCTGACTTGATGATGATAATAAATTAGCAGTTTTTGAGATAGTAAATGGCCGATTATGGAGAGCAGAAAGAGAGATGTGCCACTGCTACGGGGGGCAGGTGTCCAGCCCGTCTTCAAGCAACGCGGGAGCAGGGGGAGCTTTTGGGGCATCAGAACATGCTGAGCCGCCCCCACCCCCCTCTTCTACAGGTACTGCAAATATCTCATCTGCAGCCTAAAATATAAGGGGTATCTCCGTGCTTCTCTGCCGACTGCTCTCTGACTCAGTAGGCTAGAGAGGAAACCACGCAGAAGAAGCTTCACGTGAACGACAAGGATGTGATCCAGCTTGGAGGCCTGATTTCTGTGACATGCTGGATCAGGCCAACACTCTGCATCATACAGTGGCAAAGAATACCAGGTGCCATCAGGATGTCTACCAGCAGGGCCAGAACTCCCACTGTTGCCCCCCAAGGACCAAGAAGAGAGAGCATCACACTGACCCAGACAAAGTGTTCCACTAAGGGACCTCTGCGGTCCATATGTTTATCCAGTCCCCTCTTGATGCTGTCTATGCTTGTAATAAGAACATAAGAGAAGATAATGTTGGCCAGTCCTGGTATATGAATCTAGCGTCCTGCAGACAAGCACAGCAGCAACTAAAGTGACGATCCACAGACAAGGCTGGATTTTATTAGCCTTCAAACATGCAGTTGATATATGGACAGGAGGGTATTTAAAAGGAGAATTACAAACAAAATGTGAAGCCTCCTGTTGACCAAATTACCAATGATATATTTGTTGCCTCCAAATGTTTGTGGGAAAAGCATTCAAATTCATTTGGAGGATACCATTTGGCATCCAGAGAACATAGGTCCAATACCAGTTTTGCATCAGAGCTGCAGGGCAGGTATGGCAAACATTACTTAATTGTAGCAGATTTTCAGGGGTGTGTGTGCAGTTCTCTTTCTAATTTATGCTACTAGAGCAGAACTTTGACATCTGATCAAGCAGCTGATGTGCAGAAACAGTGACACCAATATCCATTCCTCTCCAGGCAGTATTCCCTCAAGCCCAGAGGTCATTTCGGGGGGGAACGCGGGGGAACGCAGTTCCCCCGGGTGAGGTACCGGGGGCGGGGCACATGACGAAGCCCCGCCCCCCGCTTCCGGCCCTCATTCAGCCAGGAGGAGGCAGGAGAAGAGGGAGGGAAAAAGTTGCTTCCTGCCTGCCTCTCCCCACCCCTGCCTGCCTGGGGCCAGGGAGGGCCTTCGCGGGGCTTCCTTGCCCTCCCGCCGGCCTTGCAGGTCCACCGCCGGGCCCCTCATGGGGCTCGGCAGTGGAGCTGCAAGGCCGGCACCGGCAGCCGGGACCGTTGGAGGCGGGGTGTGTGGCCTTATGACACACTTCCGGTGATGTCAGGGGGTGTGGCATATGCTAATGAGTTATGCTAATGAGTTCCCCTAGCTCTTTTTCTATGAAATGACCCCTGCTCAAGCCAACATGGCGGAGAAGATTTCTGTTGGCATCAATGTTAAAAATGGCACCAAAGATTAATCATAAATGGAAACGTAACAAAAAACAACAACCCAGCTCTCATGGCCAGATGATTATCAAGTTGATGCTGCATGTTCTTCAAGTTTCAGTTCCACTGGTGCACAGCTACAGCCCCTCCCACAACGGAAGAGAACCAGACACAGTTGCCTGGCATAAGGACACCCCTGCTGGCTACGGGGGCAGCATCAGTAGTGTTCAGTAGTCTACTCGCTTCTGGGAGCAGGGCTGGCCCCGTCCAGAAGGCAGAGAGGTCACCGGACTTCACAAATCAAATTGGAAACTAAGAAGCACACGTCACTCTAGGATTTCTGCCTCTACCCACCGTCCCACTCTGCACCCAAATCCCTCCCCCTTGAACCTCCACGCTGCCTCTCACTGGTCATCGTCAGGCCGGGGGAGGGGGGGCACGGGCACCTGCTTCCAAGGGTCTCTCTACACCCCCAGGTTTTGAGGCACCTCCTCTTCAGGCATCCACACCACCCTCAGCGCATGCTACTGGATCAGGCCAAGGAGCTACCTCCTCTGGCACCCTATAGCCTCCGGGAAGCCTGAAAGCAAGGCACGAGGGCATCCGCTTTCCCTGTGTCCAGAGGTCCATGGCCTCTGAGCATGGAGGTTCTGTTTTCTTAGCACTCTGTGATGGAAAGTGACACTTATATGATACTGGTAAAGCACCTGAATGGATTACCGTTGGCTCCACTATCCAGTATCCAAAGCTCTGTCCTGGAGCCCTGAAATAATCCTGGGTTCATTTATTTATTTTTAATCAAGTAGAAAACTATTGCTTCTGCCATTCCCTTTCAGCTGCTACTTTAACTGCCACGGCACAAAGCTCCAATCATCAAATTAAACAGCAAGGGATTGTCAGTGAATGTGCCGGAAGCCCAATCCCTTGATTAACAGAACTTGGATCATGGTTTGTTGTCACAGCAGAAAGCCAAACGCAGAATGAGTTACTGGCCCATCGCCTCGCCAACACTGGGGTCCAGGGGCTGGCCTTGCAATGGCTGGCCTCCTTCCTCCAGGGTCGGAGAAAAAGGGTGGCTTTAGAGGATCAGACATCCCGGAGGCACCCGTTGACTTGCGGAGTCCCTCAAGGGGCAGTGCTCTCCCCGATGTTATTCAACATCTACATGCGCCCCCTTGCCCAGATTGCCCGGAGGCACAGGCTAGGGTGTCACCAATATGCAGACGATACCCAGCTATATCTGTTGTTGGGCGGTCAGTCTGACTCCTCAGAAGATCTGGACCGGGCGCTTCAGGACGTGGCGGGCTGTCTTAGGCTGAGTCAATAGAAATTGAATCCGACAAAGACGGAGGTCCTGTGCCTGAGTCGGAGTGGGTCGGGGGTAGGGATCCCACTACCGACCTTCGGTGGGGCGCCGTCTGGTGCCAGCGCCAAGAGAGCACATCCAGCCTGTGCTGAAGGCACTGCATTGGCTGCCAACAGCACACCGGATTCATTTCAAAGTGCTGGAGTTGACCTTTAAAGCCCTATATGGTCGGGGGCCTGCCTACCTGAGGGACCGCCTTTCCCCGCATGTCCCCCAGAGAGCACTGAGGTCAGGGTCTCAAAACCGCCTGGCTCTCCCTGGGCTCGACCAGAGACAGGGCCTTTTCAGTGGCGGCTCCATACTGGTGGAACGAGCTCCCGGAAGACATCAGGGCCCTGCGGGACCTTTTACAGTTCTGCAGGGCCTGTAAAATGGAGCTCTTCCACCAGGCCTTCGACTAGGAAACGGCCCCTGGCACCAACACATGGACAACACCTGAACTGCTAACAACTGAACAGTGAAGGCCCGCATGTTGAGAGCAACAAGAACAACTGATGACGCGGGTGTGGCAGCCACAGGGTGCTCTCTACCATCCAGCAGAGCCTTGGAGAGGCTTCCGCCATCTGTATGCAACAGCCCTTTACGCATGAATGTGATTGCTTGATTGGATTTCAGGTTTTTGCTTGTTGATGTATCCATGTTTTACTGTATTCTGTTATTTTTAACCTGTTGTAAGCCGCCCTGAGCCTGCCCATGCGGGGAAGGTGGAATATAAATCGAAAGTATGAATATAAATAAATAGATAAAAGCTTGCAAAGGGAGGGCAGCTGAACTCCCAGCAGAAGACAAAGTTGGCCTCTTGCTCCACAGGTGGTGGCATCAAGTCCTGGAATGTCATCCTTCGCTCCACCAGAACACACCTGGGTGGCGAATTCTGTGACCAGAAGGTTTTAATGAAAGATAAAGAGCCATTTTCAGCTTATCAGGTTTTTAGTGCACAAAACTGTGCCTGAGTCACCTCAGCATTCAGGGCAGGGAATGATGGAAAGTGGCCCCTCTCTCCACAAACAGGACCAGCAATTTATGACGCCTTACTAATGTGTGGAATGAAAATATTTTTCTCCCTGCCAAAGTATACTGCAAAAGGAGAAAGTGACGAGAGAATCACGGGACAAGAGGCCATAAAAATATACAACCGTGAACACTTGCTAAGTGATACTCAAAATTGCTTCTTTATATAAATATTGTGTATAAACTTCCGTAAAGAGTACAATAACAAGAAGTCACATCCACTACATGCCAATACCACTCTTCATTACAGTCTCTCATCAAAGAAATAGGACGCAACTCACAGGAAATCAAAATAATTTCAACTATGCAAGCACTATCTTAATGGTTTGCTGAAAAGCAGCAATTCATTCTCTAGGAGATTTGCTACCAATTAGTAACTCTCATTAGTGAGATAAGGGGTACGATGCTTTCTACAGTCCATTTCACGAAAAAAAAACCCTTCAAGATGACAGTAGTTTAAATCCTTAAGTAGTTTAAATCCTTTGAGAAGGCAGTGAATTTTCCTTGGGATGCCGCTGATGGAAGGCTAGCTTGGAAACTCCGTTTCGTTCTTCTTTTATCAAAGACAGAATCACTTAGGAAATTTCTCTTCTACAAAGGAGAATTACTTCATTCAGGACTTATTCAAAAGCCAAGGCTTTTGAAAGCGTTTAAACAAAAGAGGGGTCAGAACCAAGCAGTCCCTTAGGGCTCTTGGCCACCCTCAGCCCTCTCAGGAGGTGACCTACCAGGGAATTTCCAAGGACACTGAATGGCCGGCCCACCTTTGGTATTTCATTTATTTTTGCTGAGAGTTGATTCTTCCCACCACAAAAGTCCTGTGATTTTTCTGTGGTTCTTACAAACGCACCCCAAAGCCCCTGAAAAATATCCTCCCATTGGAAATTAACAACATTCTTTCAACAGCTAAGATTTATCATGCAGGGGCACAAGTTACAATGATGAATACGGAACCACTACAGGGATCGCTCGCTTTTTATTAAGGTGCCACATGACGGAGTGAGCTCCCATCTCTAGTTCCAGCTCCTGCCAACCTAGCAGTTCGAAAACAAGAAATTGCAAGTAGATAAAAAGGTACCACTTCGGTGGGAAGGTAACAGCATTCCGTGCACCTTGGTGTTTAGTCATGCCAGCCATGTGACCACGGAAACGTCTTCAGACAGCGCTGGCTCTTCGGCTTTGAAACGGAGATGAGCACCGTAACCCTAGAGTCGGAATCGACTGGCTTTCGGGCAAGGGAACCTTTACCTTTAAAAGGTTATATCCACTCTCACCCTATAAAGAGAGGCTCCTAAAATCCTAAATGGCTCTTTTAGTCAGCCCAAACCATTAGTGATAGTTTTTGCTATTGTGAGCTTCCACTGATTTTGACAAGAGCTAATTTAACTAGACATTAGTGAAAGAGAATCTATAATATTTTACTTACTTTACTTAAAAATAGCTTGGAGAAGATACATTATTTGGAGAGTCAAAAAATCACAGCAAATGATTAGTCTGCATGTCTGGTATGTAATACTACGGGCCAGTTTACCAGAGATATATATCTACCCCGCCCCCCCCCCCGACCATCACAGGCTCTTTCATCTGGGTTCAAGCACTCTGCTTCAGGTACCAACTCTGAAAAAGATTTAATTTCCACATTCCTGGGACATGGCATTCTTAGGACAACCCTTCCAGGACAGGGCCATCAATCTTTCATCTCTTGTTCATTTTCACTAGATAAAAGACTCTGAAAACAAAAGTATTTCCAGCCTAACACCATTATTCTAAAAGTGAACCTGGTCTTACTGATGCTGTTATTACTGTTCTTCATGTTCTTTCCAATTAACATTTCGGCTGAATTTTAGAAATATCTGATTCTTACAACGGACAGTCACCTTTTGATTTTTTAGTAAATGTGACATGTAAGTGGAATAAACAAACAAACAAAAGAAACAGTTCATTGTCACGAGGAGGATCCTACAACAAATTAAATACAGAATAAATTAGGATACTACGAAATTACACTACCCGTTGGCAACTGAACAGGTAGGGCAGCCTGGGATAAAATATGCCACTTTTAGGTCCCGGTCACACGGAGGGTTTTGGCCCGGGAGAGGGACGGATCGGGGCCGCAGCAAACGGGTGTGATCTCTGTTAAGTCGGCGCTTAACAAGAGTCGGAGAGTGATTTCAGCAAGAATGCGGTTTATTCTTCAGCTTAGTTACAGTACAACGATCGCCAGCCAGAATCCATCATCAGAACAGCATACATACACTGGCTTGTCGATATTTAAACATTCCCGGCTAGTGTAGCCACACCCCCTGTACAAATAACAACCTATGAGGTTGAAGATATAAGGCCCAATCACAAGCGGTCCCGCTTTACAACGTGATTGGTAGACACTCTCTGGGCTAGGACTCCTATTGGTTACATTAGGATCCTAGCCCAGGCTGAAGCTTAACATTGGTTTTCAATCAGGCGATTCGCATGTCAGTATCTACATTCAAGTCAATACATAACAAATCCCTCCCCCCTAAGCAAAAACATTAGGAACAATCGTAATCGCTTAAGTAGGTGGGCACTCTGCGCACTCTCTGTGACCTGCGTGGCTGTACAGGCTCAGCAGATGTCCCAGCTTGGGGAACAGCATCACGCTCGGGGACTCCCGAGTCAGGAGCACTTTCACCACTAGCAATGGGTCGTTGAGTAGGGGTCTGCCCTGACTCGCCGACAGTACCGGGGCCCTCGGGCACATCGGTACTCACCTCAGGGAAAGGTTGTGGAAGGTCCTCAGGATCAGGTAGCTCAGTTGGCTGCGAGGTGGAACGGCCAGTTGCCCACCGCTGCCTCAACTGGTCCACATGTCGCCTCCATTTGCGCCCGTCCGCAAGCTGGACGACATACATTCGTGAGCCTACCACTTCAGCAACTGTTGCTGGAAGCCAAGACTGTCCCCCAGCATAGTTCTTGGCGAACACAGTATCTCCGCATTCGTATGTGCGGACCTTAGTGGGGACCCCTTGCTGCTGGGGCCTCAAGTCATTCAGGTCTGGGTGGAGCCTGTCAAGTAAAGACGCTAGGCGTCGCCCCATTAGAATCTCGGCCGGGCTGCGGCCTGTAGCCGAGCACGGAGTTACGTGCTGGCGTAGGAGAAAAGACGCCAGCTTCACTCCCCAGTCCCCGGATGTTAGCTTGGCAAGCGCATCTTTGGTCGTGCGGACCATACGTTCTGCCTGCCCGTTCGAGGCGGGGTGGAACGGGGCAGAAGTCACTTGCCGAATACCATTTCTGGTCAGGAACTGTACAAATTCGCGCGACACAAATTGAGCGCCGTTATCACTAACGAGAATGTCTGGCAACCCATGTGTTCCAAAAAGACGGCGCAATACATTAATTACAGCAGTCGAAGTGGTGGTTGACATTGGCGCCACTTCTAACCATTTGGAATATGCATCCACAACAATCAAGAACATTTGCCCTTGTACGGGGCCAGCCAGGTCGATGTGTAGCCTTGACCAAGGCTTTCCCGCCGATTCCCATTTTTGCGGATAGGCGGTTGGTGGGTCGGCCCTCGCCTGCTGGCACGGCGTGCACCCCCGAACCCACTCCTCAATATCAGCGTCCAACCCGGGC
>NW_015159752.1:213926-214078 GCF_001447785.1 Gekko japonicus
ACATCAGGGAGTTGCCGGTCCTGGGCAAAAATCCCTAGCAAGGGCTTGTGGTCCGTTACCAAAATAAAACGTCTTCCAAATAGAAAGTCATTAAACTTTTTAACAGCAGAAACAAGTGCCAAAGCCTCTTTATCAATCTGTGCGTAGTTTTT
>NW_015159752.1:216361-219044 GCF_001447785.1 Gekko japonicus
TTATTCTTCAGCTTAGTTACAGTACAACGATCGCCAGCCAGAATCCATCATCAGAACAGCATACATACACTGGCTTGTCGATATTTAAACATTCCCGGCTAGTGTAGCCACACCCCCTGTACAAATAACAACCTATGAGGTTGAAGATATAAGGCCCAATCACAAGCGGTCCCGCTTTACAACGTGATTGGTAGACACTCTCTGGGCTAGGACTCCTATTGGTTACATTAGGATCCTAGCCCAGGCTGAAGCTTAACATTGGTTTTCAATCAGGCGATTCGCATGTCAGTATCTACATTCAAGTCAATACATAACAATCTCACCGCAATGTCTGAGAAGCGGCGCGCACCCGTCCCCGATCCGTCCCTAACCCCGGAAACCCTGCAGCAAAAAAGAACCACCGACAGAGGTGGTCTTACCTGAACGGCCGCGGCAAGCGTGGCCGTGGGATCGCCGGCGCATCCTTCTGCCGGCGCATCCCCAGCTGCTGGCTGAACTGCGCATGTGGACGCATGCGCAGCCGGCTGCCTCAGTCTCCCGACCGTGGCTTCCTCCCCGACATCTGATCATGCCGGGGAGCAACGGCGCCGCGGCTCAGGGGATCCATGTGAAGATACAGGATACACTTTGGCCACACATTTCCTCCCCCGTGTGGCAGGGGCCTTATAGTTCTATATCATTTTTTGTAATGATTTGTGGATGACCGGGGGGGGGGGGCTTTGGTGGAAGATGTGTTTTTCCTGTACAATATGGGGAAAGATGTGTTTTTCCTGTACAACTTAAACCACTTAAGGCCAACCCCCCCCCAAGCCGCTGAAGTAGTATATTCAGATGGGCCTTCTTCAAATGTATAACCATATGAAGGTTCGAAAGGATTAGTCCTAATTGCCTCCCATTATTTCATTCTTGGGTGCTCAGAGCACCAGCTGCTTTATTAGTGTGTCAGTCATCCTTCTCTGCAAATAGAATAAAACAGAAGAAAGTAGATACCGGGGGGGGGGCGGCAAAAATTTGACAGGCTATAATGATTGACTGATTACTGTTTAAAGCAATGACTGTTGATACACACACACACACATATATATACACACAAACATATAATTAAGAATATTTCTGTGGCTTACTTTCTCCCTGATGGTTCCACACAAGGGAGCACCCCCCACTACTGGAAATTTGCATCCACTATAATCCAACATTCTGGATTCGCAGCCTGAATCACCAGAAGGTGAGGCTACAGCAACTAAGACAGCAGCATTTTCAGAGGCAGAAGCCATCCTAACACTGATCTTTTCAACTGCTGGAAGACTGTCATGGGCAGTTGCATGAGAGGAGAACAAATGATGAACGTGCATCACCAGTGTCTGGATCTTGTCAGACAGCACTTTGCAGCAGAGAGAGGTGACTTAGATGGAGTAACTGGAAGCAAAATGTTCCTGACTTAGGAGAATGGCTTGGGCAATAGGGTAACACTCTTGGAGAGAAGATGTTTTTAAATTTAAACTGGAGGAAACAAAAATAGTTAGCTCTGCTTGGGGGCGGCCTCTATTACTAGTCCCTGACAGTAAAATATTGGCTGTGTCTGCATTTCAGTGTAGACCAAGGGAGCCTTATGCAACAAATGCTCACAGAGTCAAATGTGTCCAATTGGCTACCACACATTGAGAATAAAATAACTTCCACGGATATCCCACTGGACTCACTGTTCATGCTCCCATTTACAGGCGCTTTTCAGATTATTAAACATAGAGTCCTCGACATTGAAACACAAAGTTTAGCCAACAAATCTTGTTCCCCTCTGAACTTTGAGATGTCCCTAACAGTAGGCCGAATGGCCCCATATCTATCTGGTATACAAGTACCGCAAAGGTGCAGAGCCTTTTCTCTAGCAAGAGTCAATGTAATACCATCAGCAATCTTGCATGGAAGATATAAAAATATAGTAATTCTGGATGTATTGAAACTGTTTCGCATATTTGTTTACATTGTCAATTCTACGTGGATTTACGTGTTAGATATTTAAACTTTATCTTCGCTAACATGACAGACCTTCCTGATGCTTTAAAAGTGCACCGTCTTCTAAATGACTCTGTTCCAGAAATAGCAATAAATGTAGCCATGTTTTTACAATGAGCAATAAAGCTACATCAGGAAAACTTACAATGAGTAATTGCTTTATCCTACATTATGTTTTATACGTTTTATATGTATGGTTACAATTGGTTTTAAATATCTATATATCTAATAGTGAAGTTGCCCCCGGAGTGCGGATCATTAAATCAGCGCTCCGGGGGCAGCTGGGGGGCCGGGGGAGGTTTGTGCACACGTGGGCCAGTCCCCACGTGTGCACAAAAATAAAAAAAGTTGAAAAAAATTTCGGGGGGATGTTTAAATCCCCCCGAAAGTGCAAGAGCGTCTCCTGCATGTGCGCAGGGGATGCTCTGGAACATCGCTGCCGGAGCCGGGGGGTGGGGAGAGAGAGAGTGCGAGGTGCCTCGGAGACGGTGAGGGGGGGGAGAGAGCCGGAAAGAGATGGAGCCGAGGCCCGCGTGGCTTCCAAGCCGCACGGCCCTCGGGTCGGAGCCGGTGGGGGGGAGGGCAAAAGAGAGAGAGAGAGAGAGAGAGTGGGGGGCGGAAACAGAGAGAGAGATGGAGAGAAAGAGAGAGAGAGAGAGCGGCGAGAGGG
>NW_015159752.1:219337-223941 GCF_001447785.1 Gekko japonicus
GGAACCAGAGCTCTTCCCCCCCCCCCCCCGCGAGTATCGCGGGTCCCCGTCTTGTGTATATATATATAATATATATATCCTTCTAAGGTATTTTCTGGAGCTGCAGTGGCTCAAGTGGTTAAGATGCTGAACTGCAGGCTGTGGAAGGTCGGTAGTTTAGCAGTTCGAGACCTGTGTGCCGTATGACGGAGTGAGCTCCCGTCTCTAGTTCCAGCTCCTGCCAACCTAGCAGTTCGAAAGCAAGAAATTGCAAGTAGATAAATAGGTACCACTTCGGTGGGAAGGTAACAGCGTTCCGTGCGCCTTGGTGCTTAGTCATGCCGGCCACATGACCATGGAGACGTCTTCGGACAGCGATGGCTCTTCGGCTTTGAAATGGAGATGAGCATCGCAACCCTAGAGTCGGATTCGACTGGCTTTTCAGCAAGGGAACCTTTACTTTAAAGTTATTTTATGCCAATAAAGGTCAACTGACTGACTGAAGTACTAGTCCTTGAAACTAAGAGGGAATATGAAGTATATCCCTCCAGATATAAGTGAGCAGTAGCCCAGGTTTCTTGTAAGAGGACTATATCAAAAATCACGAGGAATTTAGTGAATTCACAATCTTTTCCCTTGTTCTTACATCCCGCTATCTTCCAAGAAATAAACCTTATAGGTGGGGATGGAGATGGGAAACATTCAGGTAGTCAATCGATTTCAATAAGCTGATCTAAACTCTACTTTGGCCCAATTAGAAGAATAACCTGATGATCATTACTCTTCTTGATAATCCAAACCTTGAGATAACGGAAACTGTCGCTAAATTTCTTTTTGGTGCCATTTCTATTTGCCCTTTAATTGACTGGTATACTTATATGGTAATTCCTTACATCTGTTTTTTGCAAATATTATTTTATGCTGCTGTTGTTGTTGTACATGAGTCTGCAAGGGTTACATGCCAATAAAGGTAATTGGATTGAATTGGAGTAACTGGAAGTGAGGAAATGCATTTAAATGGTTTTCACCCCTTTGGTCTAATTGAGGTCTCTGCTTTAATTCAGAGAAGCAGAAGGGAAGGTCTGTGAACACAATGAAATGTCTCCCTAACTTCCCTAAAGCAGCCCTGCCCCACTACATTGCCCAGTGGGTTTTCACTCCTACTACAGTCTCATGAAACCAAGTCAGGGGCTCAGCGTGAACACAGCACAAATTTATGCTTACACAGAAACATACACAAGTGGCCAGAATTTCCCTACACAGATTTAAACAACAGAGGAGAGTGAAGGACAAATCTTTCTTCTCATGACCATGAGATGCCTGTAATACAGAGCTAAAAAAACTTAGGATCCAACCAAGTGACACCTAACTACATTTTATTTCAGAACAACCTTTTCATGGACTAGAGCCCATTTATTCAGGTGAAATATATGAAGGGCTAAAATGTATCTACATCTACAGTAATTTTAAAAAGTACAAAGATTGCCGGGCTGCCCAATGCTGATCAACTGTTTTCTATGTGATCCTTACTTTCCCTTATTTTATGACACACTTTTTCTTTCCAGAGAGCAGGAGTAACAGACTCCGGCTCCGCAGCCCTGTCATGTGCAATGAGATAGCCTGCTTTCCTGATCATCTGTCTTTCCAAAGGGAAATTAAATTGCTGTGAAATGTGGGCTTCCCATAATTGCTTGCCCATTACTTTGAATTTAGTAGAGAACAATGATTGCTTTCGCCTCCCTTGCTTACTGACTTTACGGCTGGATGAGGAAATAATCCAATCTTATGCGCAAAGAGGAAATGGACAAAAGTAATCCAATGTGGGAAACAGGATGGAGAACTGGAAAGGCAGTGAAATTCAGAGAAGCTTAACTTTGAGTTCAGAGTCAAGGTACCCATTCTTACATTTACTCTCCAGCTTCCTCTTCTCCAGAGTAAGTGTGCCCAAATCACCCAATTCCTCTTCTCAAGACCTTTCACTGATATTGCTTCGTAAAACCTGTTACCCCTGCAGGTTCTCCTACCACACATCTTCTTTGTGCTATGCTGCTTCTCACAGGAGATGAAGGCAAACTTAAGTTACTTTAAAGATGATTAGACCAAGCCATGGAGGGCAGGTCGTGGTAAGCCCCAGAAGGTCGGACCAGAACCAGCGGGTTGAAATTAAATCAGAAGAGTTTTCGACTAAACATGAGGAAGAACTTCCTGACAGCTAGAGCAGTTCCTCAGTGGAACACGCTTCCTCGGGAGGTGGTGGTGGGCTCTCCTTCTTTGGAGGAGGTTTTCAAAGAGAGGCTAGATGGCCCCATCTGACAGTGAGGCTGGTTGTGTGAATTTAGGCAGATCATGAGAGGGAGGGCAGGAAGGGTTGCCTCAGTGCCTCGTTCTTGTGGCCCTTTCTTACACACCCAGGCAAATGCTGATATCCACTTGGGGGTCAGGAAGCAATCCTGGAGGGTTTTTTTTCACCTTCTGGGTGTGGAACAGTGGTCACTATGGGTGTAGAGGAGGAGGTATCTGTGAATTCCCTGCATTGTGCAGGGGGTTGGACTAGATGACCCTGGAGGTCCCTTTCAACTCTACGATTCTATGATTCTAAATCAAAACAGAATCTACATCCCCAGAGGCAGCACACCTCTGATGACCGTATCCTAAACAAAATGGGCAGGTTGTGCCTTGGTACATTTCAGCAGCCACAGTTCTGCTAGACAGACCCTTGCTTTGATGCTAGCAATGCTGTACTCATATGTTACTGTGGGGAACATTATTCTGTCAGGCATTTCAGTACAAATTGCCCCTTCCTTTTTCCAGCTGATTAAACCTACTGACCATTCGTAAATTGCAGGACAGTCTCTGTCAGCAGCATCCCCAGAGGACTCATTAGCAGCCGGTGCTGTTCTGCAGTCTGAATGGTCCTGGGGGGGCGGGGGGATCCTCGGAGCCACGCGCTGTCAGGTCCCCCTTCCCCATTAGATGTGGCTATCTGATGCCGCCGTCAGATCACTCTCGTGCGTTTTTTATTCATACTTTTCCTGTTGGTCATGTATAAAAATAAACTGAACTGAACTGGCTAGCTGATGAATGATTTCTGATCCCAGAGATACAGGGCTTGCTGTTACTGCCAAGCTATGATTTGCACATTTCAAGCAAACCAGAAATTCAAACCAACATCACACCAGTGTTTGGGATTTTTGCAGGTTTGTAGGGAACGCAGAAACAATGGTTTGAACATACAGGAAAGCTTATGGCATACCACAAAAGCAGAAATCACTCATTAGCGGGTCCCCACGGGAGTGAAGGAGAACATGCACAGACCCAGGAATCACCTTTCCCCACACAACAATCTCTCCTTTGCCGTTGTCTGAGCCGAGCCAAGCAAATCCTGAGATTGATACCTTAAAGGCACAGATAAACAAACCGTACAAAACCCTTGCGAAGCAGTACGAGGCTTCAGTCTACTACTTTCCCAGCAGCAGCATGGGCAGTGAAACAGCTGGATATACATACACTCAGCCCCAGTGGGGCAGGGGTGGGAATCCAATTCACAAAGTAAGATTTAAAAACACAACATAGGAATATTATACGTGTGGCACTAAGATGATTTTACTGCTTGGGATCTTGTCACTGGGGAAGAGACGAAGCACATCCAGTCCTTGCCACTGAATAGCTTTGACATTCTTATTAAATAAAGGGACTGCCTCATTCCGTATCACAGGTTTACAACTGGAATTATATATCCTTGACTCTCACACAGCATGAAAGAAGCCATATGTACGATCATTAAAACCTACTATTTTTGAAGTCATTTTCCAGTTGGAGGACTTGATATGTTTTGTATATCTAATTAGGCCTGCTGTATGAAACAAACATCTTACCCGTTCTACACAGTTCCTTTTCTATTAAGGAATCAAATGGAAACATGCGGTTTTCCTTCAAGCTCCAGAAACTGCAGTTCCTGCTGCAAGCAATTAGAGCAGCTCTGCTACTAGCAATAAAAGAATAAACTGGGGGAAAATGCAGAGTAAACTGCCAAAGCCGTTTGTAGAGCTTACCTAAAGATAGTACACTGCAGAGGATTCGAGCATTAATTCCTCTGAGTTAGGAAGGTCTCACGAGTAAGGTCTGGCGGATCAAGGACAGACCCCAAGCTCATTTGCTCTCTGAATCTCTAGGTCCTGCTTTCCTTGAAAGCTGTGTGTGAGAGAGGGGAGGAGAATGGGAAACTGTACAGCTGTTGTGCACCACTACTACTCAGGCAGCAGGGAACTCTGGGACGTTTGCTCACGATGAGGGTGGCTTGTGGCCCCATCGCCAGGGTGAAGCCTCCGGCCTGGAAGGGCCAGGGGGTGGGTGGGTGTTCCACTGTCTTGTCTACAAGAGTCCAGCTGGGTTTTCTTGATGAAAAGTTGTCACTTATTTGTAGCTGCATAAGCCAAAAAGACTGAAGTACACGTACGCGTGGGGACTTATCAAACAGCCACCGAGCTGGGAAGTGGAGGCAGAGAGGCCCATCGGCGGACATGGAGACCTCCAGGAATCACCACCAATCTTTAGACAACTGAGAAAATGGCTGCTTGGGAGGACGGAGTCCACCGAAGACCCTCCTCTCCCTAAGCCCCCCCCCC
>NW_015159752.1:224128-225931 GCF_001447785.1 Gekko japonicus
ATTCAAGGATGTTCCTCAGAAGACGGGCCTGGCCTGCCTGCGTGCGTCTCCCTGGGTGCAAGGCTTACCTGATTCCTTACCAGATCGTGACAGGATTTAATAGGTTCTTTCTCTGGTGTAGATACAGAGAATAGTTTCAGGGAGGCCGGGCATGATTTTCCTCAACAGGCTCTTTCAGGCTTCACTTTGTCTCTGGGCCTTAAAACAAGAGTCCCTTCGGGGACAGATGAGGCGCTCCCCCCCCCAAAAAAAAGTGCCACTTCTCGACTCCCCTCTCCTGGCTTCTGGGGGTGACTCGCTGCTGCTTCTCTGCCCAGTAGGCCTGAGGGGTGGTCCCCAGAGGGATGCCAACCGTGGGCGTGCCATGCCTAGTCCAGCTGTGTTCACCCCCAGCCATGCTGAGACACAGAAAGCACTGACAAGAGGCTCTTGTGGGGAGGCACCCTCCTCACCCTACTGCTTTCCTTTGAGTCTCTCCAAAAACCCCTTTCCGGCTATGTTTTCTTCCGCCTTCTCTTTGTTTTACTTCTCTGTTTTCCCTCCTGCTTCTCAGAAGGGCTTCTGCACAATTGCTTCCTTGCTCGAGTGGGAGCAAGTTTAATACCAACAAGAATTAAAAAGCTAAAGGCTGCTTCTATTTAATGGGTAATCAGAGCACACAGACAAAATATAGAAACGGATCCAAGGTTTAGATGAGCAGAGTAGCACTGAATGCCACACAGCCATCGTGTTTTAACATGGGCACAGTATTATCATCCTGGCTCAATCACATGATGGGTGGGGAAAGAGGCGCGTCTCCTGAGCACAGGCAGGGGACCCGTGGCCTATTCTGGACTCCTTGGCACCTGTTAAGGGAATGCACCTGGACACAGAACAGTGACACACACACGCTTAGAAAGAGTTGGTAACAGCCAATTAAATACAGTTCTATGAGATACAGCCACTGAACACAAGCTAGCTCCACTCAGATATGTCTAAGGGCAGCTTCCCCTTTTGAATAGCAGACAGGTTTCCAATGTGTGCCTTTAGGATGAAGGCTGTAACACTGGAAGGACAGATGTAGGTTTGCAAGAATGGTACCACAATCACAACTCCCCATTTTGTCTCGGGAATCTATAGACACACTCTCACTTGACAATCGGGTGGATGTACAGATCCACATAATACTAGCAGCCTCCTGTGGTTCAGTATTTTGTACCCTCCTACGGCAGCAATGGACTCAGTCATGGGGGTGGAGAACATGAGAACCAAGGGCCAGGCAAACTCTGCAGGACCACACCACCCTACAATGTAAGAGAAACCCAGTTTGGACCTGAATGGGCTTTGGCTCAGCCTCCTGCTTATAAAGTAAGGCCAGAACAGACAGAATTCTTGAACTAGCTTGGCCATGAAAACTAAAAGCCCCCTTAACTTTGACGCATGGAAAAGGCACCCACAGAGAGCATAATGCTGCCATTATTGGTCCTTTAAGCATACTTTATTATTGGGTGTACACTTGATGGCCAATAAGGATGCACATTTTTTCTCAAGTGCTTATTCCACTGAATGAACACAATTAATTAACTATATATTAAAATGAAAACCTGAATTTGAATAAAATTCCAGTTCTGAATAACCCTTTTAGTTCTTCTAAAACATGGTGTGTTCCATCAGGTATCTTATAGTGGGAAGAAGAAAACCATCCATATATCCCAGATAATTTATTCCTTATTTGGATCAGCAAAGCTTCTCTCCTTCTTTCCCTCCTCATTGGACTCTAAAACTGAGCACATAGTTGTGGACAAGAGAAACAGAAGCTGGGCT
>NW_015159752.1:225980-246946 GCF_001447785.1 Gekko japonicus
CCCTTCCGAAGGACATCTGGAGGCTGACTACCACACAGTGACCTCCTCCAGAGCTGCTCATAATGCCACTGTGATTAAGACAGTCCTGTTCAAAGCAAATAGAAAAAGAAGTTGGCTTGTGTGCACAGATGGTTTGCTTTATAGGCACACAGATGATCCCATCAGACTCGATCAGAGGCAAATATTAATTTAACCCAAACAGCAGTGTCCTGGTGCTATCTTTGCATTGGGGTGCACGTTTGGAAACGACAGCAGCCCACTGCAAGGTTTCATGGAAACTGACAAAACAGATCACATGATTTCATGTGCTAAAACAGATTCAACAGGAATTAATTCGGAATGATCAATTTCATGTGCTAAAACAAATTCAACAGGAATTAATTCGGAATGATCAATTTCTCATATTATTGCATCAAAATGTCTGTGCTGCTGCAATCTTCAGAGCAAGAGGTGTCAGCAGACACCGTTAAATAAACAAAATATTGCAAGAGTGCTAATGTTTTAAGCATCATATTATTTTAAGGAGGAAAAAAAAAACCTTTGTTTTTGTGTCTTTTATAAAGTTTATATCTGTATAGCATGCCCAGAAGAGGGCAACCAGGATGGTGAGAGGGTTGGAATTCAAGTCTTATGAGGAAAGGCTGAAAGAGTTGGGTCTGTTTAGCCTGGGAAAGAGAAGGCTTAGAAGGGACATGATTGCAGTCTTCAAGTATTTGAAGGGCTGTCATGTAGGAGATGGAGTGGATCTCTTCTCTCTTGCTCCGGATTGTAAGACTAAGTCTAATGGGTGGAAATTACAAGGGAGTCGTTACCAGCTAAATATCAGGAGAATCTTCCTGACTGTCAGAGGTGTTGAGCAGTGGAACAGTCTGCCTCGGGAGGTGGTGGATGCTCCTTCGCTGGACGTTTTCAAGCGGAGGCTGGACAACCATCTTTCGGGTATGTTATAGGGCTATCTTTTGGCTATGCTCCTGCAGAGTGCAGGGGGTTGGACTAGATGACCTGCATGGTCCCTTCCAACTCTTAACATTCTATGATTCTATGATGAAAGAGGTGCACCATATAGCTGACCACTGGTCATCAGTAAAATTCATGTTGCAGTCATGTGATCAGGCTTTTTGGTATGTTGAAGTTTTTGGAGAGCCATGTTGGAGTAGTATGATTGATACAGTAGAAAGATGTAACTGAGGAAACATGTGTCTCATTTGGAGATAAAAATACCATGTGATGTTACTTTTCGGTTTTTGTTCAAGGCGTATTTTTGGTGCTAGATCCTTATTCAGTATGATGTCTTTTATACGTGAGACATTGGCTCTTCTCCAAACTGCGGCAATGTGTGATTCATTTCCTGGAGGAAACCATGGCTGATAAACGATAGAAAAGAATCTTGAGAGCATAGGGACCAGACGCTTTCTAAAGTTATCCCATGTTTTTAGGATACTGGTAATGAAGACGCTGTTGCAAGGTCCGGGGTGGGGCGTATTTTGGGTGTAGCCCAAAGTGTATCTTTCAGTGAAAGTGGGTGGAGAAGTGGGTCCAGCATCGATATCCAGTCCAACTGTTTGCTATTCTTGAAAATCTTGACAACATCGGATAAAAGTATAGTTCTGTAATATATGGTTGTCAGGGAAACTAAGGCCTCCCTGAGTGGTTCTCTGCTGTAGTGTTTTAATGCTACTTGGGGTTGCTTGCAATTCCAAAGAAAGTTATTGACCACTGATTGCCAGTGTTGTAGGGTACTAGTAGGTATCTTGATTGGTATGGTATGAAAAATAAAAATTAGTTTAGGAAGAACAAAACTTTTAACTAGGTGGAATCAATCTTGCCAGGAAAATTGCATTTTGCCCCATTTCTCCAGGTCAGTTTTGATCTCCTGAAATCTATGAAGATAATTCAGTTTCATCAGGTCTTTTGTGGAGGATGAGATTTGGATTCCTAGCTACTGTAGTGGTTTGTCTGTCCATTGATATGGATGACTAGTTTTCAATAGGAGTATATTGATGCGATCAAGATTGAGAGACAGGATAGCTGATTTAGAGTGCTTAATCTTTAATCCTGAGATTACACTGAAGTTTGTTAGGATGTCTTGCAGATGCCTGAATGAGTTTTCTGGATTGGTTATATATAGTAACATGTCATCTGCAAACATGCTTAAATTATATTCTTGTTCAGCTAGATGGACACCATTGATCTTGGGATTATTTTGGATTTCAGAGGCCAAAGGTTCCAATGCGATTGCAAACAAAATTGGGGACAGGGGACAGTCTTGTCGAGTACCCCGTTGTAATGTGAAGGTTTCAGATGTTGTTCCATTAACCCGTATTTGCACAGTAAGACAAGAATAGAGAGCTTTCATAATTCTGAGGAAGGGTTTATCAAATTCCATGTGTTTCAATAGAGCATACAGATAGGATGTTTCTAATGCATCAAAAGCTTTCTCAGTGTCCAATGAAAGCAGTATTGTTTGGGGACTCTGTTGTGTAGTGGCAGAGACGACTTCGAGTCTCTTCAAAATGTTGTTAGTTAGGTCTCTCCCCTGGCATTAACGAATGTGTAAAGTCACTTAGCTATGATCGAGGTGAAGATTTTGTAGTCTTGGTTAAGCAAAGATATAGGTCTGAATGAGGCAGGCAGTGTGTGATCCTTGCCTGGTTTGGGGATTAGTACAATCGACGCAGTGTACCACAAACGTGAAGAGAGCCAGATGTCAGGATTTCATTGCAGGTTTCTGTCAGAAGAGGTGTTAATACAGAGGCAATTTTTTGTAGAACTCTGGCAGGTAACCACCTGGTTCTGCAGATTTGTTATTTTTCAAGGATTTAATTACCTGAAGGACTTCTTTTTCGATTGTTTTGGATACGAATGTTCTTCTTTTAATTTCTTGATATGTAGAGTAGATAATTTGATATGGATGGTGTGGTTGGATTTCTGGAGGTATATAGTGATTTCTGACACTTTTTTGTTAGTGGAGTGTAGGGTGCCCCGCAGTGTCCTGTAGCGATGTCACCATTCTTGAGAGTTTCTGTGTTTTGACTCTCCACGATAAAAGGCTGAGTGATTTTGGAGAAGAGCTCCAATGTTTTTGTTTCAGTAACAAAAGATTTTTCTGAATATGGGAGCATTCAAGCGTTTCTAATAATTTACGCTCTGCTTGGAGTTTTCTATATATGTTGTTGCTTCCTCTTATTTTGTGAAGATCTTCAAGATATTTAAAGCGGTTTTAAATTTTTGATTTTTTTTCTTTTTGCTTCTTGAGGTGTGATGACATTGAGATGAGTTGGCTTCTGAGAACAGCAGGGCATCTCAGAGAGTAAGCCAAGAGATATCTGCCGTAGGGTTTTTTTTTTGAGGTATTAATAATGGTTTCCACTTCTGCTGAATGTTGAACTGAGTAAAGAAAAGCCTTGTTGAGGTACCATGGTCAGACCAGGTGATGTTACCGATGTTAGCCTCTGAGATTCTGTTAATTAACATTTTAGATACTAGAATAAAGTCAGTTCTGGAATAAGAGTGATGTTGTGGTGAGAAGTATGTATAGTTTCTTGTTGTCGGAAGAAAGTGGTGCCATTCATCAATTAGTTGGGAGTCTTCTAGTACTGATGCCATTTGTGTGTTGTGCAAGGGAGGCAATGTTGTCAGTGGGATGTTATAAGAGTGGTCTAGTGCCGGATTCACAACTTGGTTAAGATCACTTCCTTTGAGTAGTTCACCTTCTTGGAAGTGACTTAAAACTATGAAAGATATTTGGGGCATATAAGGAGACCAAGGTGGTCATATGTTCATATAAGAGGCCTTTTATCTTGCACAAGTCAAGATAAACGGGCAGACATCCAGAAATATCACACTCAACACTCAACAGAGGCACCAGGCAAGGTTGTCCGCGTTCACCAATTTTTTGTCCTGGCATTAGAGCCCCTAGCCACTGAGATCAGATCTAACAGCAATATCCAAGGAATATCAGTGGGTCCTCATACCTTCAAACTTAGTCTGTTCGCTGATGACATGCTAGTATACCTGACCGATCCAGGCACATCTTCAACAAACACTAACACATTTTGGTAAAATCTCAGGTCTCAATTTGTCATCGAAATCGAAACTTAATGCCTCTCAACTTGTCATCGAAATCGGAACTTACACTGCAAAAACAACATGACTATCAATGGTCCAAAGATTCCCTTCAATACCTGGGAATCCAAATACCCAGGAAATTAGAAGATCTACAACTCAAACATCACCAAGCAAAATTCTCAGAAATCAAAATGGAATTCCGCAAATGGGAAAATTTACAACTGACTTACATAGATAGGCTGCATTTAATTAGATCTTTTGTTCTCCCTAAAATTCTATTCTTATTTCGCGCAATTCCAGTGGAAATATCAAATGACATGATTAAACAATGGCAACAGGCTTTTAATATATTTCTCTGGCAAGGCAAGCGTCCAAGGACTAGATTCACAACTCTCAGAAGACAAACATAACAAGGAGGTCTTAATTATCCGGATTTACGGTCATACAATAAAGCGACACCTATAATCAAAATGTTACGTTATGGGGACAATCTAGACTGGATAAAAACACTGACACCCCTAATATCTCCTAAGACAATACAAGACATTATTTGGAACACAACAGGCTACCATCCTCATAAAGTTAATTCAAATATATTCCTGAAGGCCATCCTTAAAAATTAGGACTCATGCTGGTCGCTTCTAGTACCGAAATACTCCAGATTCACTTCTTTTATTTCTCAAGAGTGGTTTCTCCCAGGTAGTGAAACAGGAGTAATAGAACAATGGAAACAAGCGAGAATGTCAAGCCTAATTGATATTTTATCCAAAGATGGCCTGTATCCTAAATTATTACTGGAACAGAAATTACAGGAAAAGATCCTGTGGTTCTTCTACCTATAACTAAATCATATGATACAACATCTGGGACTCAATTATCTCCTAAGAGAACCAATGACCATGTTTGAAAAACTTGTAGACCCAAAAAATGAAACATCTAAAGGCTTAATATCCAAAACGTATGGTATCCTGATTCATCAAAAAGATGATCTATTAATGAAACATCAATTGAAATGGCAACAGGACTGCAGCAAACTCATCACTCCTCAACAGTGGCCACAGATCTGGAAATCTAAGCTGATGACCTCACCAGTAGTTTCAACAAGATTGCAGACCCATAGAATCATCACGCGTTGGTATCTTACGCCGGAAAGAATTTCTAAGATGACATCATCCCATTCGCCCTACTGCTGGAAAAAATGAAGGAGAATCAGCACATTTGCTCACTGTTGGTGGCAGTGTGACCATATTCAACAGTTCTGGCAAGATGTATTATATCAGATCAAACTAATCACCGGACATGACACACCATTTGATCCGGCAATTCTGTTTTTAGACTTATGGAATCCAAAAGACATATCATCCCTCCATCGTGAACTAATCACCAGTCTCATAGTGGCAGCCAAAACGGCGATTGCATCCAAATGGAAAGAGGATAAAGCCCCATCTCGCTCATGTTGGCTGAATAAAGTTTGGGATCAATTGATAATGGAAAAAATAACAGACCGTCTTCGTCATTCAGAACATTATCCTAAGCCATCTACTTTTGCGGAAAAATGGCTACCTTTCATGAAATATTTATTCGCCTCAGATCTGCGACCACACAATCACATATATGTGAGCATACTAAGCCAATGACTGGTTTCATTTCATTACACACACAATGCCTACATATATTAAAGTGCAAATTGCAAATTGGTTCTGCATGAATATGAGTAACTCTTGTCCACAGTCATCTAGCTACCGAATCTAGTTAAATATTCCACGCAACTGTTATGCTAGCTGAACTTGTTATCTTGTTCATATGTAATAACATTAGTTTTTTATTATTAAGACAATTCTAGAGGTAATTATATATGACACTTTGTATGTAAAGTTATTGAAATCTGTTTTATTGTTAAAAACCAATAAAAAGACTTTAAAAAAATAATAAGAGGCCTTTTACAAATATGCATTGCCCCCTTGGGTCACATTTAGTTGCTCCGTCTTGGAAACGTACTTGCCTGGATAGAAGAATGGCCACTCCACGAGATTTATAAGATCCATTTGCATGGAATTGGTACTGAATCCAGTTGGCTTTTAATTGAGTGTGGGATTGAGGACGAAGGTGTGTTTCCTGGAGGAACATGATGTCAGAATGCATTTTGTTTAAACTGTTTAGGATCCATTTTTGCTTAATAGGATTATCAATCCTCTGTCATTAATCGAGGTGACAAGTCAGTGCATCACACCTTATGTAGATTGCAGATTGTGGTTATCAGTTGTGAAGGATAAGAGTAGCAAAAGAGGGTGATGCTGGCAACATTGCCTCTCCCCCACAACACACAAATGGCATCAATACTAGAAGACGCCCAACTAATTGATGTATGGCACCACTTTCATCCGACAACAAGAGACTATACATACTTCTCACCACGACATCACTCTTATTCTAGGAATTGACTTTATTCTAGCATCTAAAATGTTAATTAACAATCTTGGAGGCTAAAATCGGTAACATTTCTTGAGCATATCCTTGAATTCTTTTGGCACCTCGCTGGTAGCTGACAACAGGTCCGAAGCCTGGACATAGGCTGCTCTGGCGAACACTGACCTTGCAGTTGATGCTCTTAGGGAGCAGGCTAACACCTCAAAGTCCCCATGGAGGACCTGCTCAGTTCGTTTATCACAGTGGTCCCTGGGTAGGCCATCCAATTGCATTGGGAGTACTGATGTGGAAGCCAGGCTGGTGATCGGGTCATCCACCACTGGTAGTTTAATCTTCTTTGTGGCCTCTGGAACCAGGGCATAAAACTTAGAAAACACCTGATGGTTAGCTTTTAGTTTAGTTTGGCTTTCATTAAGCTATAAAAGGCTGCAGGGAGTAGCAACCCTGACACCCTCACTTCCGGTTTGGACATACTCTTACCTGAAACCCTCTGGGAAACCTGAGTCAGAGTCTTCTGTCGCCTTTGGTTTGTAGGAAACCTCCAAAGCCCTGAATACCTTCGGGAACAGCTTGGAAAACAACTCTGGAGGAAACAGACTGGTTTCTACTACTTCCTCCTCCTCCTCTGAGAGCTCTTCCTCTTCCCCTTTGGAAGATGAGCTTTTGGAATCTGAATCTCCTCCCTGAGCACTGAAAAGTGGGCTGTGCTTCCTCTGGGTTAACTTCCCCTCTCTGTCCTTTTCTGGTCTTGGGGGGGGGAAGATGTGCTGGGGATTGAATACCCCCCTAGCCTTGTTCGTTTGGGTTGCCTCCCCTGTGTTGGGGAAAGGGGTGCCATGGTAGACCCCTGCCAGGACTCCTGTACAAGCTCTCTGAATTCCCTTCTCATTCTGGCTTTAAGCCAGGAGAGCAGATTTGCCTTGGCATCCTCCATGGATAAATCAATATCCCAATCTTCCATCAGGGAATCTTGTGTAGAGAATGATGTAGGGACTCTAGGTGGGTCAACCTCACTGTCTATGCTGTGCAGGGCTTGGGGGCTGGTTAAACCTGCTATGGCTGCCATTCCTGGATTCTCTCTTGGCCTCTACTCTGTGATTGAGAGCTGATAGGAAAGGGGGAGGGAGTGGGAGAGGGACATAGAAGGCACTGAGTGGAAGAGGCCACATGGTCACCATCATTTCCCTGTTCCTCCCATGCCACTACCAGCCTCCCTTACTATTCCCAAGTGATGAGGAAGGGATGGACTTAGGAGTGAAACCCTATGAGCAGAAGGGCGCATTGGGGAGAACAGGGCTTGTTACTGCCCCCTTCTGACCCTGTTTGCTATCTTGGGGAGGGGAGGGGCTCTTCTGAGTCCTGAGCCTTAGGCTTCAATCGCCCACCTCCCCCTGCCCACCTATGCCCGGGAGGGGGGTTTCCTACCACGATTCAGGTGGGAGGCCATTCCTTTGTCCTTTGATGATGGTTTCCAGGGAAGTTCTTGGGTTTTCAGTGCTGTCCCGCACCTGCTGCAGTCTCAACCACTCCCTGGGGTGGGGGGGAAAGGCACTTCTACAGATGGGTAGAAGGGCCGGCGGGAGTCTGCAGCCCAACTGCAGCTGCTGGGGTTCTCCCAGTGCTGCCGGCTCCACCACATTGTCTGCCACTATCTGCAGCCTGACCTCCAAGCCCGGGAGAGTCTGGGCTTCACTGCGGCTACTGGGGGCCTCTCAGGACTCGGAGGAGCTATATCCCAACAGTCAGGACTGTCCCACTCCTACGACCACCAGAGAATGGGAAAGAGCTTGCTATTGCTGTCAATGGAATGTGGACTGAGTCCCAGACACAGTGCTGACAAACTTACCTTGACCCAATAAGATTACATCTATACATTAGCCGTGAAAATTTTAGATACTTGGTTGAGACCCAAATGGGTTAACTGCCTCCTTTGCTCACTTAAAATTTCTGCTCTTGTACAGAAAAAAATCTCTGCTAAAGCTAACATGCTGTGAATCCACTCCCAACCTTCGAGGGGGCACAGTTGGTGCCATCACTGGAGGTTAGGAGTTTGGGAGTGCTCCTGGATGCCTCCTTAATGATGGAGGCCCAGGTAGCAGCTGCTGCCAAGGCAGCCTTTTACCATCTTCGGCTGATTAGGCAGTTGGTTCCCTTCCTCAAACGCAATGATCTGGCTACAGTGATCCATGCTCTGGTCACCTCGAGGTTGGACTACTGCAATGCTCTCTACATGGGTCTGCCCTTGGGGCAACTCCGGAAGCTGCAGTTGGTGCAGAATGTGGCGGCCAGGCTGCTGATGGGCCTCCCCAAGTGGGAGCACATCCAGCCTGTGCTTAAGACTCTGCAGTGACTGCCAAAAGCATACCGGATTCGCTTCAAGGTGCTGGTTTTGACCTTTAAAGCTCTTTAAATCTGTTTGTACGTCGGAGGCCTCCACTCCAATTATTTAATATCTGCGGTACAGTGTGAGGGGAAAATTAAGGATTATTCTATGTACAGTTTTAGAACAAGGTGCCAAGGTTATGTGAGTAGGCTTGGGTAAACAGAAGTCAACTACTTTTCTTTTATTGGTCAGAGAATCTTGGGTTGTTCTTCCAGAGAGCATGGTTTGAATTAAGATTACATTTGGGATAAGTGGCGGCAGCTGAGTTTTGCCATAAACGGCAGCTTTACAGGCAGTTGTTGAGGTTCAGTTTTTCAGTCGTCCCGAGTAAGTGAGTGCAAACGATAACGATTGGTGAAATTGCCCAAAACGTCATCCGAACCAAAGTATCTATGCATTCAGGTTTGCTGTGACATGCAGGCTGAAGTTTGGTTATTATGGTCAATGACCAGCAGAAATAAACACAATAAAACGTTAAGATCGAAAATGCAATGCTACGGATCTCTATACCAAGAGTCCTTGTTACAGTGTTAACATTTTAAGAGTACAATGTCCATTCTGTTTCTCTGATGAGGCTCGAAAAGATCTTGCTTGGCCTCACCTGGGTAGCCCAGGCCAGACTGATTTCGTCAGATCTCGGAAGCTCAGCAGGGTCGACTCTGGCAAGTCCTTGGATGGGAGACCTCCTTGGAATACCAGCAGTCGGGAGGACAGGGGCACGCTTTATTCAGCCACCTCTCTGAATACCCTCCAGGCCCCGCAGTAGGGATCAGTCACCAGAGGTCAACATGACTTCCAGATGCACACATACTCACCTACACATGCACATATTCACTGCCACAGGAGGTGGTGGCAGCTACAAGCATGGACGGCTTCAAGTGGGAATTAGATAAACATATGGAGCAGAGGTCCATCAGTGGGTATTAGCCACAAGGTATAGATAGGGACTCTCGCTCTGGGACAAGTGATGCTCTATATTCTCGATCCTTGGCGGGGTCAACAGTGGGAGGGCTTCTAGTGTCCTGGCCCCACTGCTGGACCTCCTGGTGGCACCTGGTATTTTTGGCCACTGTGTGACACAGAGTGTTGGACTGGATGGGCCGTTGGCCTGATCCAACATTGGCTTCTCTTATGTTCTTATGTTCTTATGGTCAGGGACCTGCCTACCTGAGGGACCGCCTTTCCCCGTACGTTCCCCAGAGAGCACTGCGATCAGGGGCACAAAACCGCCTGGACCTCCCTGGCCCGAAGGACGCCAAGCTGATATCAACCAGGACCAGGGTGTTTTCTGTGGCAGCTCCGACTTGCTGGAATGAGCTTCCGGGTGAGATCAGGGCCCTGCGGGACCTTTCACAGTTCCACAGTTCCTCCGTGAAAACGGAGCTCTTCCGGCAGGCATTTCAAGAGGAGCTGCACCCTATCAGCCACACCCTGTGCCAATTCTATTTCCAGCTTGAGCCACCTAGAGTGGATGCACCGCTGAACGTGTTCTTAAACACACTTTTATATTTGTACTGCCATCAACATATTAATGGTTTTAAATTGTTTATTATGTATTTTATATCGAGATGTATATTGTGTTATTGGTTTATTGTGTAAGCCGCCCTGAGCCTGCCTTGGCGAGAAGCC
Organism: Gekko japonicus; assembly: GCF_001447785.1. Lineage (NCBI taxonomy): Eukaryota > Metazoa > Chordata > Lepidosauria > Squamata > Gekkonidae > Gekko > Gekko japonicus. Next base: position 236,488 of record NW_015159752.1, read on the forward strand.
AGTAAAACGGTAAGTCAACCGTGTACAATTAAACAATATTTGTTAGTTTTTATATGCTATGCGTAGAACTCAATTCTTAACAAGATTACAACAATATCACTATAGTATAAGATGTAAAGCCTAGCAGTGCATACAAAGTAATACAGTTACTAGTTACAGAAACAATTAAGACAAACGACAGAGTTCTAGTACACTGTCCGTTTGCGTGTCCTTCATCAGGTTTGTCATTCTGATATTGTTTCTTCACAAGCATGAAGTGCTGCAAGCTGCAATGGAGTGTAACATACTTAGTAAACTAACCAGAAACATGTAGAATACTCTAATAATACAGAGGAGCATTTTACACTTTATAAACTCACCCATATTTCAAAATGCTAATTCTTATACAGATTTTGATGTACGCTACCGCGCTAAGGTTCTAGAAAAAAGCAGACACGCACAATATGTATTTCACAATTTTCTGATGATAACACATACAAAAAGGACATCCAAAGTAAAGAGAACATTTTAAAAAAATTACCAACCTGGTGACTGGGGAGGGCAGGGTAAAAGTTGAAGTAATAATTAAATAAATAAACTTCTGTCGATTGAGGTAGAGACTGAAATAGTCTGGACAGTGGTGTAAGTGACCCTGAACAGCTGGCCTCCGCCTGCTGTCCATTCAAGGAAATGTAACAGTCCTGCATTGACAGGGGTGACCCCCCACTGCACATTTTTTTGGGGGGGTGGTGGGGGGAACTCACAGCAGTGTGATACACGGGGGGCAGGATGCTGTGCTGAACATGACCAGATTCTACTGCAACCAAAATACCGTGTTTCTTCTGGCCAGATGGCACCACAAAAATATGTATTTATCAGTTCAATGACTTCAACCATATTCCTTGTATCCAAGAAATACAGACCGACCCCTAAAACATAATATGAAACTGATCTGGTATAAGAAAGATGTTCAAAACCTCTCATTCTTTTGGGGGTGATGCAGTACTAGAAACCTAGATGATGTCAAGATCTATGGCAAGAGGACAACTTCTTAGAGCAGGGTTAGTGTTGGAGGTGTGAGCAATCATTGATCTTGACAGTATACTGAATGCACACAGGCACACAGGCCAAGGCCATTGGAGTGTCACAGGAAGGAAACACAGCCTGAAACAAACAAGCAAAAAGGCATGCAAGGCTGATATAGAGATCAGGAATGGAAAAATGGAATCTGCAGCCGTCAAAGACCCCATTCAGAGGAACTGGAGGCCTCTGCCTCTCCTATGAACAGTTGTAACCTGGATCACTGACAGAAGCATGAAGAAGATGGTCATTTTTAGTGGCGGGGGGCTGATCAGGGAGATAGACAAGGAATGATGCTGAGACAGCTGGTGCTAGCTACAGCATCTTTGCTGCTGCAAAAAATCCTGTGCAGTGCTTGAAGAATTTGAAATTTCTCAGAGCAGAAGCTCCCTTACCTGTAGAATGACCAGGGGTCATTTCCTGCAGGAGCGCACAGGAGCGGAGCTCCAGCTGTAAAGAGCCCAGGGGTCGGGGGCACATGCTCCCAGCAGCCCTCAGTCAGAGCAAGAAGCAGCCAGGTAAGTTTCAGAGCCCCCCCGCCCCCGCCCCCGGTCCAAAACAGTCCAGTGGCACCTTTAAGACCAAGTCTTATTCAGGTACAAGCTCTCCCTCTTCTGCGAGGACAGATCTGCACGTCCCCCCCCCAATAGGTAGCCATCCAAAACAGTCCAGTGGAGCCTGAGCAGTGGGTGTTGCCTTCTGACGCACTTCCGGTGATGTCAGGGGGTGTGGCCTATGCTAATGAGTTATGCTAATGAGCTCCTGAACCTCTTTTTTTACGAAATGACCCCTGAGAATGACCTTGTTCACACTTCATCCTTTCCCAACTGACCTTCAGAAACCTAGTTGATGGTGTGTCAGCTACTCACTGGCAGTGCAATAGAGTTAGATTCCACTGAAGGGACAGGTGGGATGCCGGGACAGCCAGCACGTGAAGGGAATGGCAGACAAAGAGTTTTGGAGATGCAAAGGAAAAGGTAGCGGTGAACAGCTGCCAGCAATCCATGGGAGAACCATACGGATTTATGCCAGGTCACTAAAACAATCGCCCATTGCTCATTGTGAGATGCCATGTGTGCCACTTCCTAACAAAGGACTTGCAGCAACCAGTGTTTAGGCTGCAGAAGCTTTCTGTGTTATCAAAATGTCAATGATCGGTAATGTTAAGTTCTATATTTTTGAAAAGTACTGAGACTTATTAGCGATTTCAGCTCTCATACTTTATTTCAGCTCAGAACAAGACAACCTTAACCGGCTCGCAGGCCTGTTTATATGTGCAACAATCCCACACCCAAAACACACCCACACACAAGTGATTGGTCATTATAGTGGCCGAGAGTTCCATGGGCTCTTGGCCGGGAGCCTAGCCCTCCCATTGGTGCGGGCTAGGGTCCGCTTGGCCCATTGTTCCTGAGAGCGAGGCTCGGCCGCTTCGCATGACCGCGTGGCGACCTAGCCGCGCACGTGGTCGGAGACGGATACATTACAATTTTCATTTATGCAAGTGAGCTCTCTTCTACCGGCTCTTTCTTGGCCTCTCCCCCCCCCCCTGACTGTAGCTTGGCCCTTCAATTATAAAAAGGCTACTGGCCTCCTGCAGAGTGCAGGGGGGTTGGACTAGATGACCTGCAAGGTCCCTTCCAACTCTAGCATTCTATGATTCCAGGTCCTTCCTCCCGGCTCAGAAAGACTGTTCAATGGATGACAGAACCGTGTGGGGTCACTTTGCTCTGCATTTTGCTGTCACAGGACGCAGACTGACCCCCACCCTTCTGTAATGCCCTGCTTAGTCTTCAGAACCTCCCTGTGCAGACAAAGACAGAATATATATCCAGCACCCTCCTGGCCAATGACACACTTAAGGAAAGGAGAATGAAACAATTTCGTTAAGCTGCAAGAAGGCGCATTGTGCGGATCACAAAAGTCTTCCTGCCTCCGTCGGCAGGCAAAGCTTAGAAACTCTTTTGAGTCATAACTTTTGTGTTCACACTGCAGGCACTGTGCTGCTTCGGTATTTCCAGCTAGTAAATTGAAAACAAATGGTACCGGACGGCAGAGGAAGGATGCAGGCCAGCTTAAGGTATTAGGCTGCTGACAAGTTGCTTTTCATCCAACTGAGGTATAAATGGTTGGTCCACAGTCTTGCAGACTCTGAACTGTATGCTCTGCTCAGTATACCAACCAACACAGCAGGACAAATGACAGAAAATCTTTGTTCCCTGCCCTCTCGGTGCCTGCCGCACACAATGCTCACAGTTTTTCTTCGGTGCATTAAATTTTGGAATAAGCCCCATAGGATTAAGACACTAGATCCCCACAATCCGCAGTTCTGTGCCATCCAATGCGGAAAGAGTCCTGCCACGGAGAATACGTGAACTCCCCCCATCCCTTCAGCACCACAAGGTAAACAGAAACAATGGCGGGGGATTTTTCCATGCCTGATAAAAAAGATCTTGTCTGAATTTAAACTCCAAGTATATACTGAACACAATCCTGAGCACGGAATAGTCTATTACGGTTTGTAACATTTCCAGACACAGCACCTCAGAGAAGCACATTTTCTCTCGTGGACGGCAACTGAGCAGATGAATGAATGACCATTTTTAGGGGGTCTGCTAAAACTGATGAGATTTCACAGAATTAAAAAGTTGGAAGCGGCCCAAAGGCCATCCAGTCCAACCCCCTGCACTGTGCAGGATGACCTAAAGCAGCACCAACTTGGGTGGGGGAGCAAACACCTGGCAAACAACCCCCCAACCTCCGCTTCAACACTTCCAAGGAGGGAGGGCCCATCACGTCTCCAGGCCACCAGTTTCACCACTGAACCGCCCGTGTCGTTAACAAGGTTTCCGTAGTATCCTGCTGATATCTCCCCAACCATAATTTAAATCCATTATTATGAGTCCTCTCCTCCATGACGAACTGAATCACAGCCTTTCAAATACTGAAAAATAGTCATCGTATCTCCCCTCAACTGTCTCTTCTCCAGGCTGAAGATTCCCACATCCCACAGCCTTTCCGTGTAAGACTTTGCCTCCAAATTCCTCATCATCCATGCTGCTCTCCTCTGAACCCCCTCAAAAGTTTTCACATCCTTCCTATAAAAAGACGACAAAGAAGACGAAGAGATTGGATTTATACCGCACCCTTCACTACCCGAAGGAGTCTCAGAGCGGCTGAAAATCTCATTTTCCTTCCCATCCCCAGAACAGACACCCTGTGAGGTAGGTGGGGCTGAGAGAACAGCTCTTATCAGAGCTACGGCTTGCCCTAGGTCATCCAGCCAGGCGCAAGTGGAGGAGTGGGGAATCAAACCCGGTTCTCCCAGATTAGAGTCCGCACACTTAACCACTACATCAAGCTGACTACACCAAAAAGCCTACAGAACTGGACAGAATACTCCAAATGGATATACAGTATACAGGGGTACCATCATGTCTTGCGTCCTAGAGACACTCTGCATCTGCTGAATACCCTAAGATTGAATTTGCCTTCTTTGCTGTCACTCATACTCAGTCTGCAGTCCACCAAATTCTGTTCACACGCAGGAGCATCCCCTATTGGAGGGATAATGTGCCTATCTACCCAGATGTAAAACCTTACATTCATCTCTATTAAATCACACGTCCACATCTGCCCATTTTTTCAATGAATCCCAGTCTGATTGAATCTTATCTTTATCTTCTGGAGTGTTTGCTACCCCACCCAATTTGGTGTCACCTTCATACCCTTATCTAGATCATCGATAAAAATGTTCAAAAGCCCTGGGCCCAAAAGCTGAGCCCTGTGGCACCCCACTAGATACTACCCGCCAATCAGACAAAAAACCACTGACTACTACTCTTTGGGTACAATTATCCAACCTATTCCATATCTACCTAACCATTTTATAATCTAACCCTTCCTTGCCAGTCAAAAATGTCACAGGGAATCTTATCAAATGCTTTACTAAAATCCAAATGTACAATATCCATGGCATCACATGGATCTGCCACCAGAAAAAACTAAGCGAGATTAGTCAGGACCTATCAGGGACAACCCAAGCCAACTACTTCTTATCACCAGGGCTATCATCTAGATTGGGGGTTTCACACACACACAGAGAGCCCAGGAGCTCTTCTCTGGCCCACGAGCAACTGGCCATGACCATTCTTGCCAGATGGCCCAGGCTGGGCACTTCGTCCCTGTACACTGGGGTCCCAGTAAGAGGCGGTGGAAGTGGGAGGGTGGGCATCAAGGAAATACTGTAAGAATGTCAATATTTTAAATATGTTTGCATTTTGAGTCAAAAATAATATTGTTAATCGGGTTTGCCTGTGTCCTTAAAGCTCATATCTCCGGTACCGGACATGACATTTTACGGCACACGTGGTCTGGTCCAACAAAGTGACATTTATGCCAGGTCTGGCCCTTGTAACCAATGAGTTCAACTGATGTCTAAAAACCAGCCCTTTCAAAATCCGCTCCAAGATTTCCCCTGGAACAAGGTTAAAGTGACTGGCCTAGAGTCCCCCGGCTCACCCTTCCCTCCCCTTTTAAAAAGTGAGACATTTGCCCTTCTCCAGGCACCTGGAACATCACCCATCCTTCAAGAGGCCTTGAAGATAATAGCTCTGCCAACACCCGTCAGCTACGTCTTTAAGCACCCTTGGGTGGTGGACACCTTATGCCCATCCAAAGCAGCCTAACACTTCCGAACGACCTCTGTCCTTGTATCCACCCACAAACCAGAATCCTGCACACCACTGTCCCCAAGTGGTCCTCTACTCTCCCCTTCAGAGAGAAGACTGAGGCAAAACAGGCATTAAACCTCTCTGCTTGTACTTTACGCTTCATCAACTGTTCTCCATTTTCAGCCAGTAGCAGACCAGTCCCCTCCTTCACCTTCCATTTACTCTTCACGTAACTACCCCCATTTCTTATTATTGTGAACTTTACTGGACAAACTTAACTTATTCTGAGCTTTAGCCTCCTTAACAACCACCCTATAGAATTTAGCAAACTGTAGACACTGTTCCTTGGTAACTTGCCCTTCCTTAGAGTTCTTAAGCCTAGACTTTTAAAATTCAACTCATCATAGAGCTCCCTGTTCATCCACATGGGTTCTTGGATCCCCTATCATGTTTCTGTCTTGTTGGAACAGCAATACCTTGAGCCCACAACAATTCACATTTTAAAAGAACTTTTGCCTCCTTCCCTTCTGACACTCTTCCCCATGAAATCCTTCCCATAATCTCTCTAAATTTACTAAAATTAGCCCCACTAAACTGCAACACATGTGTTTGACTGAAATCTCTCATAAAATCCCATAAAAGAGATAATTCTGACAATATGCAATCACTTTCCCCCTTCTGTGCCCACCACTCTCACCTGATCTGTTTGCCCAAGGTAGAGGGTGGAAGGGCATTGCTGACATGTAATGGCAAAAATCACATTAGAGGATGACCAGGAGTCCTGGGATTTAAAATTGTTCCTTGAAGGGCTAAAATGCTCTTAATTCACCATCTGCGCTTACAAGGTAAAAGGTTTATTATATTTGTAAAACAGTTATTATACCTAAAAGTCATGCATTTATTTCATTAAACTATTTGCAAGTGACATGGTACATCAAGAACAACCTATTCAGGTGAGAGAAGCGATAAACATTTTGCCCCCCTTGTCCAATTCCTTTTAAAATTTCTGCAGAGTGTAAACGTTCTGAAAGCTCTAAATGAGCCAGGAATGCAAAAAAAAAGCAGTGTGCCAACAGATGTTTACATTCCCCCCCCCCAAAAAAAAAAGACTGAGGACTGAGATGCACTTAGTTGTGAAGAACTATGAATAGGCAGGCCTACCAGATTTGGAGAACTCATAAACAATATGCATCTCTTCACAGACATCAGGTGTTTGAAAACGGTATTATTCAGAAATATCTTCTTTTGACAGAGTGAGTGAAGGTTCAAACGGTTTCCTTCATGTGATGGCTATCACATTTCACTCAAGCTTCTTCAAAAGGAGAACCATACAATCACTCTCTTCAACATTGTTTTTTTCAAATATTATTCATCTGGCACACATGTATGGGTCTCCTTTTGGTATTACATGGAGAAATTTCCTATATAAAATTTTGAATTTATTTGAATATTATTTAAGACAATTATTTTACACAGTTTTGTTCCATTCACTACCTCTCTACTGTGCAACTCCTTTCACTGTTTTTGGTTATATTCTTCCTTGCCATGGCAGAAAACCTGGGGCACTACACAGAACATGTACCTAAGCTGTGTGTGTGTCTGATGTGCCGTTGACTTATGACAACTCTATAAATTGATGACCTTCAAAATGTCTTATCCTTAACAGCCTGAAGGTCATGGTTTTCTTGACTGAGCCAATACACCCCATGTTGGGTCTCCCTTTTACCCTGCTGCCTTCAACTTTTCCTAGCATCACCGCCAACTGGGAGCCATTCTGTTTCTCCATATTCTGTCCTATAGTAGCCTCTTGTCTAGAATACAGGTTGCACATCAAAATCATCTGGTGCTGTGACACACCCATTTCTTTTAAAATCAACTATAGCTTTTTACGATCCACACTGTCAAAAGCTTTGCTGTAATCTGTGAAACACAAGGTGATTTTCTTCTGAAATTCTGCAAGTAAAACGACTGGTTAGGAAGGAGGGATCACAGAGGGAATGCCAAGGCGGGGGCGGGGGCGGGGGACACCTTCACGGCGACAGAAGGGGACAGGCAAGTCTCTCTCTGGGGGAGAGCTCCAGAGTTTTGGTGCCACAACCACGAAGGCCCTCTTCTGGGTTTCCACCAGCCTAATCTCAGAAGACAGGCACAACCAACTCAAGGCCCCAAATGATGAATGTAGCAGTCGGGTAGATTTATAAAGTTCATAAGAAGCTGGTATTCATGAGAATCAGAGCCATATTTCTAGGTGTCTCCTATACGGAGTCCACAACTTAACATTCAGGAGCAGCAATGGTGCTCTAAGGCACCATTCTTTCTTCTCAGCTTTGTTTTCTTATTCCATCCAGTTGAGTCACAACAGCAACAATTTAAGGATTTTTTAAACCCTGAAGAACAAACTACCACATATGAGGTCCCCAACGGGGTGCCCTCAGGGGCCCACGGCACCCACGGACACCTTTTCTGGTGCCTGCCCAGGGCCAGGAAGGCCTTTGGCTGTGCAGATTTAAAAAACAACAGCAACGTTGCTTTGGCTGCCGCTGCCACCACGGCATAAGGATCTTTACGGTGTGACTGAAGGTAAGCTGGGGCAACCGTTGTTGTAGCCGCAGCAGCCATTCTATGGTATCCATTTTCTGGCTGTACCCACCACGCTATGTCAGAATTTTGAACAGTCTCAGAAAGGTTGGGATCCCATCTTAAATCACTGAACTGAGCATACAAAACAACACGAGGCACCAAGTGGCTCTTTCAGGAGTGGGGCAGGGGGACTTCGTGAAAACCTCCTGCCTCCCCCCCCCGCCCCGAGGCCATGGCTCGTCCGTTGCTGGCTGGCTGGGCTTTAGGCTGCTGCAGCTGCCCTCCTCCGGTCCTTCTAGCGGCCGGGCAGGAGCTCTTTGCCCTGTGCCCGGCTTCCTTCCTATCCCAGCTTTCCAAGATTGCGGACGTTGGGCCCCCAGCTACCTGTGGCTCACGTGGGTGTCACGGAGGCAGGGCCAAGTGCAGGTCCACAGTGCCAGTGCTGCAGACGACGGGGTCAGACCCTGACTTTATGGTCCGGCCACAAAGACACAACTGGTGGTGTTATACAGGGATTGGAACCAACCCTATTCTGGTGCAGCTTGAAAAAATATGCTCCTTTCTTATGGGTGTCTGTTAGCTTTAAAGCGGTTACTGGTAGTTCGGGGGGGGGGTGGTGGAAAAAGCTGTTTCAGTATCCAGCTAACCCTCCCTCCCTCCCTTGTAAATGTACCCTTTGTCACCTTTCTGCTTTAGATGGTACAAAGCTGCACATGATGGTGGGCATCATTTAGTGGCCCCCAGCCACTCAGGAGGCTGCCCTGACCAGCACGCCAGAGGAGGAGGAGGAGGAGGAGGAGGATGTATACCCCATGGCCCTTCACTAACCAAAGGAGTCTCAGAGCGGCTGACAATCTCCTTCCCTTCCTCTCCCCACAACAGACACCCTGCGAGGCAGTTGGGGCGGAGAGAGCTCTGAGAGAACTGTGACTGGCCCAAGGCCACCCAGCTGGCTGCATGTGGAGGAGGAGTGGAGAATTAAACCCGGTTCTCCCAGATTAGAGTCTGCTGCTCTTGACCACTACACCACACTGGGATGACTTCTTGGCTCACGGGAGGCTCAGGGAAGGGCTCCACTAGGCCAACAGGATTCAGTACGCGGATCGTGTGTGTGTGAAGGAGGGACACCTCAGCTGACTGCACTACTCAGCAACCTCGTATTTATTAGAGGTCTTCAGACTTAGGTTAGGATGACACAGACGGCTTCTTCGTCCTTGCTGTGAGCCTGCCTCCCACCAGAAATGCTCAAATGCAACCTTAGAACATCATGGCATATGTGAAAGCGATTTCTAATAATGGATTTTGGTGTTCAGAGCATGAAGACGTTAACATTTATCTCTGACTCACAGCAAAGCTTGACTAAGCTTTCAGATTTGCTGTCAGATTTCTACAGCTGCTACAAGGCAGATAATTTCTTCTGCTCCCTTCCCCCTGCAAGATATCAAACTTCACCGAATAATATGGAGGTGGATGCCCATGACGACATTGGTCCACATCATGCAAAAGACTTCAAGTGATCTTACTTTAAAGTGGAAGCAAATTCTGCAATAGTGTAGATAGGAAGGTATTTTTAAAATTACTGAATACAAACATGCACACATTTGTCCCATGAGCTTTTGGGCAAAAGCAGTAATATTGTAAGAGGGAGGGAGAAAACAAGTAGAAAGTTCAAAGTCCCAGTTCATCAATTGGTAAGGAAAGCAAGAACACATCAGAGAGATTTAAAGAGCTTATAAAAGGTGCTAGAGCAGGGGTGCCAAACATATGGCCCACGGGCCGGATGCGGCCCCTGCAAGTCTTCAGCCTGGTCTGGCTGTGTGCTGCTTCCTGCTTCTAATATTGCAGCACCTTTTGACCAGTCTCTCCTATTTCCTGCTTCAGAGGAGAGAAAAAAAGGCTTCCTTCGATTGGCTGAGGGCTCCTCTCCCCCTCCCCTGGGGAGGGAGGGGGAGGGAAAGAGCCAGAGAGAGGAAGAAAAATGACATCTCATGGCACTTTTAAGAAGACCAGCAACATTTTATTCCAGGTATAAGCTTTCGTGTGCAAGCACACTTCTTCTTCAGAGAGAAACAGAGAGACAAGAGAGTGAGTCCTGTGTTTAAGACCAAAAACGTTTTATTCCAGGCATAAGCCTTTTTGTGCAAGCA
>NW_015159752.1:247119-294679 GCF_001447785.1 Gekko japonicus
TCAGATACAGCTGGAATGTGAGTCCATCTGTCCTTATATCTTGGAGAGTGAAGTGATTTCAGATGCCAAATGACAACAGCAGGCATTGGTAATGAGAAAAGAAACCTAGGTCTCGATTCAGTCCAGGAGTTTGCATTGTCTTGAGTTTCATTATCAGTTGCAACTCAGCAGTCTCTTTCTAATCTCCCTTTGAAATTCCTTTGTAAGAACACTGCTACTCTTAGGTCACAACTGAATGCCCTGGAAGGTTAAAATGTCCCCCCTCTAGTTTTTGAATGTTGTGGTTTCTAATAGTAGTAGAAAGAGTCCAGAAGCACCTTTAAAGACCAACAAAATTGTGGCTTTTGTGAGTCACTGCCCACTTCTTCAGACTTATTTCCATTTATTCTTTGCCTCCTCCTGGACTGAATTCTCCTGTATCAAATCGAGACCTAGGTTTCCTGTCTCATTACCAGTGCTGATATCTTCCTGCCTCTGCATATCACACCAATCTGCATATCACACCTAATCCAATCATGCCTGCTATCGCCATTCCACAAATAACACCCACCAAGTTCACAACTATACGTGTTCAAAACTGTATATTGCATTCACTGAAATACAAAGAAGGGTTAGTAGACATAACCCAATAGAGTGTATAGACACTTATCCAACAGATTGCTCTTAAGAATTAAGCATATTTTAATAAATATTTTGATAAGAGCCAGTTTGGTGTAGTGGTTAAGTGCGTGGACTCTAATCTGGGAGAACCGGGTTTGATTCCCCACTCCTCCACTTGCACCTGCTGATGTGACCTTGGGTCAGTCACAAGCTCTGGCACAGCTGCCCTTGAAAAAGTGCAGTTTCTGTCAAGAGTTCTCTCAGCCCCACCTGCCTCACAGGGTGTTGTGTGTTGTGGGGAGGGGAAAGGAAAGGAGTTTGTCAGCCGCTCTGAGACACCTTCGGGTAGTGAAGGGCGGGGTATAAATCCAACCTCTTCTTCTTCTCTTCTTTTAAAAGAACATATTAAAAACCAACAGTAGGCTCCTCTGTAATTCCATACATAGATAGTGTCCATAGACCTCCAAGCAGAAAGTAACTGCAGCAGAAGTTGTCCACTGTAAAGACTGGTCCACTTTAAGACACTGTATTGCAATTGATTTGTATATGGTTAAATGCTGCATGGCAGGTTGTCTTGTAGAGAACCCTAGGATTCCATTGACGCTTTTGAGCAGTGCCTATGTTATTTTGGAAATTGGGTTCCGTTTTACCAGCTGCTGTCAAAGATCATTGAAACACTTGATTTATACCTGGGAGAGGGCTTCCGGTTGGGGGGAAACGGCGATTTGACGCATCTTGCAATTGCGCAAGGTGGACGGGGGCTCCTTTTGACAGTTTGGGCGAGTATTCAGCCCAACGCAACCTCCTCCAGGCAGGGGGAGAGTCTGGCAAGCATCAAGACCCAAGTGAGAGTTGAGGTTGGCGTGATTAAGTCCCGGAGGGGGCTTTGATTACGCTTTGATCTCCTGAAGCGGGCGTTTGCATTCAGCACTTCAGGAGCTGACCGAGCTGAGAATTCAGCATAAAGTTGCCATTTCCTGATCTCATGGACTAAAGGGGGTAAAGCGGGATCAAAGAGACAGTGCGAAAACCTATGTAAACAAACAAGGTAACGATTGATTTATACCTGGGAGAGGAATCCGGCTGCTATTCTTTGCACAGGGGGCATCTTCTGCCATAGTTACTTTCTGCTGGGAGGTCTATGGAATTACAGAGGAGCCTACTGTTGGTTTTGAATATGTTCTTTTATTAAAACATGCTTAATTGTTAATTATCTGTTGGATAAGTGTCTATACACTCTATTGGGTTATGACCACTAACCCTTCTTTGTATTTCAATGAATGCAATATACAGTTTTGAGCACATATAGTTGTGAATTGTGGATGGTCTTCCCTTGGTGGGTGTTGTTTGTGGCTATACTTGTACACCAAGGGATCCCTATTATTTTTGCTATTGCCATTCAGCATCTGAAATCATCTTTATAAAGTTTATTTCTTTGGTACCTTGTATTACCTTTTATGGCACACATGGCCCAGCCCGACAAAGTGACATTTATGTCAGATCTGGCCTTTGTAACAAGTTTGACACCTCTGTGCTAGAGTATTTTCCCATTAAAATAAATAATATTTACTCATGTATAATCCTAATTCAACAGAATGTAGAACCAGGGTAATTCACAAGGGAACCTACCATAACAGTGTCAGGAATACATGGCAGCCATTAACCTATACAAGGATATAGTAATGATTAGTGCGAAAGATTGAGCATCATCCCTGTTTCTAGTGGTTCCAGTAATGGAGATTCAAAACTGCTCCTTTTATATAGCGATGTTAATGGTCTGAAGGCATGACATTTTAGACAGCTGAAGACATCCCGGGTTAGGATTTATAAATACACCTTCAAGATGTAAATCTGGATACACATCTGCATAATCATTAAGATAACTTTTAACTAATCTGAGGGTCCGCTGACATGTCAAAAATAACCAAACCTTGATATTTAATATCACATACACATGCCTACTTCATCTGAGACAATCCATGAATGGGTCAGGTGAATATGAGATCCCTCTTAAAAGACTAGTAATGCTCACACACAATTAATTGCCTGAGGCAACGTGTGCATCTTGTAGAAAACTGCCTACTGGATGGAGGGGGACAATACACCCTACGATGGTTTAGAGTCATGGCTTCATGAGTGCCTTCGAAGGATGCTACCTTTGGGTCACTGGTAGGCTTGATCTTACCTTTGTTTGCCCATAAACAAATCGCAATGAGTCCTTCAAGAATCAATGCCAATTTAGAACTACTGCTTTAAATAATTAGTATACTATTAATTACACTTCTGTCTGAGAACTACCAGAGTTTTCTATAGTTTTTGACAAATATCATAGTTAATACATGATCTATAAGCAGTCACTGAAATGTGACACAGCCATGCTTTGATTACTAGTGATCACTAGGATAGCCAAATACTCATTCAATGGTTTCGAATGGCCAGGAGCTTCCTTGATTAGACTGTTGTGAACACTGTACAAAAAAGGGAGCATAGCTGGATTTTCTTTAACAAAAATCAAAACTGTGTATCATTTTGTAATTTTAAAAAACCCTTCAATCCATGGAATTAATGTTAATCAAGTACTTTGAACTTTAAAAGCATCAAAGCATTCACTTTTCTTATTTATAACGAAGACTGAATATAACTCATTTTCTTTCTTTCTGGTTCTTCTGCTTCTGGGAACTGTCTCTCCTGTGTCAGCAAGAATCTAATTTCGGCACAGATATCACTTATGGAATTCCAGTGTGCCTTTCTTGAATATTTTAAACAGCATAATCTGGCGGTCATGTTCTGGTGTCAGACCCAAAGTAAATACTGAAGCCTAGACAAGTCTGGAGAGCTGCCAAAGTTCAGTCCAAACTAACAAACACCCCTGAAGAAGACAAGAAGGTGGGAGGAAGAAAACAGCCGTGTCAGAATGAAACTGAGGGTAGCAGCAGCAGTTCAGAATGTTGGAATATGGAAGGTCTATCGTGAATTGATGGGAAGAAGACAAGAACATCCTGCAGGGGGCAGCAGAGGGGACAACCACTTAGCATGGTGAGATTAAGGACTTCCTACTATTTTCAAATAGTCTCCTTCTTGCTTCTGCTGAGAACTGTTAGTTTGCTGACTCTCTCCTAGCTAGTTAATAGTTAGACTTCTCTCTCTGCTCTTTCTTACAAAGTTTGTTCTCTTCCTAATAAACTGACCTTATTCTTTAAACAGCTTGTGCTCTGCTTTACTGCACATCTACACTTTGCCAAGAGGGTTCTGGGCCCAGTGTGAGCACTCCAGCTGTGAAAGGAAAAAAAGATAGATCAGTAGGCAAAAGAAGAAATAATGATGGTGACGTCCTGGAGTGTTCAGCACAGTTACTTACTAGATAGGCTTACAGAAGGCAACTACTTGATATGGAAGGAGAAAATGAAGAGTCACCTGCTTGAGACAGGACTGTGACATGCTGTTCAAAAACCCCAACCAGGAGATGATGATCCAGCAAAGCAAAAATCCTGGGCGGACAACAAGAAGGCAAGAGGAGCCATGATAAAAGGTTTGACTGATAGAGATATTGTAAGAGTGATTCAAATGCAAACTGCTAAGGCTGTATGATCTGAACTGGAGAGGCTTTATGTAAATTTGCTTTTGAAAAGCCAGCTGTACATACAAAGGAGCCTGTTTAGCACTAAGATGTCAGAAGGGGGTAATTTGTATGACTTCTCTCTCTCTTCTCTTTCTTACAAAGTTAGTTCTCTTCTTAATAAACCAACTTTATTCTTTAAACAGCTTGTGTTCTGCTTTACTGCATATCTACACTCTACCAACACAGGATAGGGCAAACTAACTAGTAGGTACCAATACTCAGAGCTACCAGCATTATTTATAGAAGTCTGGTGGAGGAGAGTCCATAAGGAGGTGCAAGGGAAAGATCAGCATCCAATCAGCAGCTTCCACTAACAGATCCTGGGATTCAACCTATTCTAGTCATGAGTAATAGCACAAGAATCACAAGATGGATCCTCTAAGGTATGATCTCCTGAGTTGTGATGCTAACTTAAACTTTTAGGACAGTAGTGCATTTATTTTAAGGGGGAAAGTTTTTTTAAAAAATTCAATGCACATTTGCTTTATGAATACAGCAGTATTGCAGCAGCTACACTCATGTACTCTGTCTTATTCTGGCTTACATGTCACAAAAAGTACACAACTGTGTCAAAGTTCCACTGCACTGCCCAAAAACGACATCTGTAGGCAACAGGCTGTTAAGCAGGACAGATGTGCGTGTGCAGCAAAGAGGTTTGTCAGCCAGTGTCTTTGCAGCCGCTGAGGATGCCTGAGACAAGTAGCCACTGCAGTCCTGGGGGCCGGGCCGGGAGTCCTCTTTCCACAGCTGTGTTTGCCTGCATAACACACAGCACGTTGGCTTAGATGGTTACGATATCCGTGGAGGTAACTGAAGACTGGAGAAGAAGAATTTGCAGGAAAAGGATGTACTTGATGGGGGGGGGGCAGGTCAGTAGTCACAGAAATATTTCTTTCTTAATTATACTTTCAGCCATGAAGTGTTGATCCAAATATTTGGTTGGCTTCAAAGGTTCTGTTCTGGCCAATGGAGTGAGCACACTACTTACTAGCAGCACCGATTGTTCCCTTGGGAGCTTTCCAATAATGCTCCAGCCGGGCTGGGAAAGAATCCTTAGACGCAAATCACATGGTTAGAGGGATGCCAGTTCTTCTAGCCCCATTACACAGGACTAGAACCCAGGAACCCTTTAATAAATCTTATTGAAGACAATGAATGACAACTTGGTTTTTAACACTTTCTTTCTTCAATAACACTCTTGGTGACTCTGAGATATAAAAATAGCCTTCTCAGTTGATTTCAGAAGACTTTAGATCAGACTAATACCGTGCTTTTTTGTGAACTATCAAGTATTTACGTCAGACACTACTCAAAGCTGAGTACTAGTTGAAACAATTCAAAATTTCCTCTCCTTTAAAAATATCAAAATGAGTGAATAACATGACGTAAGAGAATATGATCTTGCCAATCAGATGAATCACTACATTCCCATCAAAAGGTAATGAAGATTAAGGCAGAACATCTAATTGGCTGATGCTCATTGAATGATCTTTTGGCAGGAAAATCATTAGGCTTGCTGTGTGGCATTCCAAAACTAATAATAGCATATTCTGATGAATTAATTTGTTGAAAAGCTATATGAAAACCCAGACTCATTTAAAAACTGTGCTTTGGGATTTAGTGTGTGTCCTGAAGAATGAAATTTCAGCAAACAAATATTTCTTGGCACTTGCTTAAAATAGTTAAGGACTGCTTAGGAATTCAAATGTGCAGAAGCAAATCACCTATGCCACAAAGACGACAGAAAGGTCTATGGAACGTGGGCTGCCAGAATACCCGTAATCGTAAATGGAGGTTTATTTGTTTTATCTGAATTAACTCTTCTAGCCTATCCCATTCTGAAGGGTCAAAACAAATGATACTCCAAATTTTCGGGAAAACTAAAATAGAGCAGCTGATGTTTCAAAAGGGTGCTTCAGACCTTCATAGTTGAGAGGTTACTTGCCTCCCCATCATATGAACACAGAATTAGGAGGTTTAGGGTCAGAATCCACGTATACTGAATTGTTGTCACTCATCTCCCCCCACCTCCCCCCAAATTTAATCCTTAAGTACCTATGTGATAGGGCGGACCAGACAGTTGAGTGCTACCTAACATACTGGTCTATTTCCAGGAAAAGAGTAACTTTCATATTTCTGCAATGACAAAAAAGGGGAGATTTGGTGCCCTTTTCTTGCTTAAAAAATACAAAATCACATACAGGCAAAAAGTAAACCATGATGTTGGAACAAAAGTAGCTCAAAGATTTCACATTATCTTTTAGGCCTGTGGACCGTAATAAAGATTGACTGACAAGTTGCACGCATTTTCTTTGCAAGCCCATCTGACAGCCTTCCTAAGGTTTTTCTAGTGATTTACAATTAAATGGTTCCTTTTTTTGTTACAGCACCTAGCCATTAATAACAATGCTTATTCATACTTATGCTTATAGTTTTGGGGACATTAATAAAGCACCATTGACAGTAGATTTCTTTAACAATTAATTGACCCAGATGTCTTGGATAGAACCAGTCTTATTTCTACCCCTGCACAGAAGACACTGCTGCCAGAAATGTCACTACAACCAACTAGGGAAGACATAGAGATAAGAAAACCTTGGAAACTATCACCGGCTCTATCCGCAGATCTCTCAAAGGAGCAATCGACACACAGTCAAAGAACATATGGGGATACAGTTTCAACTGCCCCAGACCCACATGCACCTAATTTATCTGAATAGGGTACTCCTCGGAATCAAAACAGCAGAGGGGAAAGTATTTAGCCTGGCCAAAAATTAAAGGCCTATATATGTGCAGGGATAGTCCGTTGCTGAAAACACGATGGAGGAGTCAGAGGGACCAGAACACCAAAAAACAGCACAAGCCCTGCCAAGAGCGGACTGTGGCCATCTGCTACCACCAGTGTCCTGTCTGGCAGCCTCTGAGCCAACAGACAGGAGGAAAACTAACAAAGAAAGACAGCACTGAAAAGACAGTACTAAAAAAAGTCTGGATTCAAGACTGGAACACCAAGAGTAGCTTTTGACTCGTCCATTGTGAGATATGTGGAAAAGAACTTTCTCCCCGGGACCAGTGGTTGAAAGCGTTGTCAGGTCACCTCCGACTTATCCTCACCCCGCAGGGCTTTCAAGAAGAGAGAGGAACAGGTGATTTGCCCTCGCCTGCCTCTGCGTAGCAACCCTGGGCTTCCTTGGTGGGGTTCCATCGAAGCAGTAACGAGGGCCAGCCCAGGTTAGCTACTGACGTCTGAAGAGACCACGCTAGCCTGCACCATCCAGGTCGGGCCACCCCCAGTATTGCTAACTGCTAGAAAGCAGCTTATTTGGGACATTTTTCATACTACGTAAACCTATCCTGTTCAGGTGTAG
This sequence comes from Gekko japonicus, assembly GCF_001447785.1. NCBI lineage: Eukaryota > Metazoa > Chordata > Lepidosauria > Squamata > Gekkonidae > Gekko > Gekko japonicus. The sequence continues at coordinate 254,707 of NW_015159752.1, forward strand.
TGGACAGAGAATTACAATACTAGGTTCAGGTTTGTGGCAGAGAACAGAACCACTCAGTTGCTTAATCAGTTATGGCACTGGACAATGCAGATTGTGGAAATCGTCTAGACTTCCCACCATGCAGCGAGGTGACAAGCATTTCTTAAGTGGAATCAAGGCCAGCAAGAAGGAAAAGACTATTTGGGAATGGAATCATGAATCGAAGGCCAAGTACTAACACATAAATCAAGCAAGATCTAGGATCCGAGACCGGGCTGTAGGATGACATACACACTTCCCTTGAGTCCACAATTTCCTCCTGCTTCTGAACATTTCCCCCCACTTGATGCAATGTAGGGCATTTGGTGAATGGACTGCCTGAGGGTTTGTTTTCTTTTTTTAAAATCACATCCATACAAAGCCCTTCTTTGGGTCAAAGCCATGGCATATGTAGAGAGGGTGTTTCTCTTTTCCAGTCCACAGTGTTTCACAGATCAAAAGTCTGGCCCCTACAAGCTGTAACTGGAAGGGGTCTCTTTCTGCCCTTCCAACACAATAGCATGGGAAACACCTGGGGTCAGCTGTGATTGGCAAAACTCTGTGGGAAGGGGAACCCCTTCTTTTACCTGCTCTGCAACACCAGGACTTTCCATGGTGATTTCCTTTTAAAAAGTCTGGTTTGACCATAACATGGTAAACCTGGGTCATGACATCAGTTTGCAGGACGGGACACAAATAATGGAAACATATATGGGAAAGGCATAATATCTTCCTTCCCTAACCCTCAATGTTCTTCTGCTGTGTCCGGCTGCATGCTAATTCAATGTGCTGCATTAACAACAATATTGCCAAAATTATAAAATTCAAAGCTATTTTCCCCATCTACTTTCTTCATATCACATATATTTAAATTCTATAATGGATGACACTGATCCCTGGAATACAACATACAAACCTATGAAAAGCACAAAAGTAATTATAATAATTCACAAGCACAGACATGAATAATTTCTGTAAAACAAAATCAGTGCTCCATATAGTGCCAAATGATAATGCCTGTGAAAGAGGAAAGTATTTTAATTGCCTTTTTATACCCACCGTCTTATTCCTCTAGAATTTATACACCATAATTTTAAACGAAGTCAGAATTCTTGTTAACATTCTGGCAGCCATACAGAAAAGAGAAGGAACTAAACCTTATTAAGCCTCTGCCTGCAGGGAAACATCTGGTCAGAGGGAGGCAAGGCTGGCTGAGCTGATGGAGGTTTGTCCTGGGCTTCATGGGTTTTATGAACTGGGTCACAGAGAGGGGGGGTATGTGCAGCACACAGGGGAATGGCCTCGAAGGCCCCTTGAACTTCGGGGGCAGCTGGTGTGTGTGTGGGTATGTGTGTGGGGGTGTGTAAGGATGCCAGGGTCCTGAAGAGCCCCAATATGCATGCAGTAAACAAAATATGGCTTTCTGAATTTTATAATGGGGTGGGGTGGGGGTCTGAACATTTTGGAAAAAGGGAAATCAACATCAACATAAAAATCAACATGATAAACCAGGCGATACATAACAGGAGAATATGCCTGAATGCGCATGGGTCAGCTGCAATACTTAATGCATCACAGAGGCTGGGGTCCATTCCAACTTGCCCTCTTTTTAATATGTGCTAGAAATGAATCAATCATTCAAGTACATACACATTTGAATGCGTATTTGAAATCTTATTGGAGGCAACCATCATCCAGGAAAAAGCGTTCATGAAAGATCTGGAGAGGAACAGAATTGTGGAGGTTAGCAGAAAAACATACACACGGATCAGTCAATCATTAAGAGAAGATTGTGCACTTTCCGTCATAAGATTTGCAATCAAAATTAGATAAAACAAGTTTAAAACATAACAAACAAGGCAAAGCCCTTACTACCTATAACCTTAATCATTTTTAAGTAAACTGAATATAGTATTCCTACACAATCTTTTAAAACCATATTTAGTATGACAAAATTACACATATAACTGGTTTCCAATGACTCCTATAGGTCTGATGAAAACCAAATTGACTTTGTTCATCATGACTGGTAATTTAAGTATACAGGTAGTACCAGGAAATGTATTTTAGCCACCAACAGAGATAAATTTTATGGGGTGGATCCACTCACAGAGGCAGATCTTCCCCCAGAACATCCCTTGCGATTCCTGAAAAAGCCCATGAGAAGGGGGCTGGAAGGGGGGGGGGCTGTGCATTCAGGGAGGGAAAACTGCAGCAAAATTGCCTCCCTATTTCTCCTGCCAGTGCGCATCCCCCTTCCTAGTACAACCCCCTGTGCTGCCTGGATAGTCCCCCCGACAACAACTCCTTTTAGGGGTTACTGGCAGCTGCTGGGGGAAGGTGGGAGAAAGATTTTCTTCATTCACAGTCTCCAAACTTGTGGTTTTATGGACGTTGTTTGTTCAGACTCAGAGCATTATCATTAACAGTATTGTTGACAGAAGGAAGGTCCTGTTTCAAAGTACGATCTGCCTTCTCATGGAGTCTTTGCTTCCCACCAACTCTTACAAGGAGACTCTCCACTCTGAACTGAATTGGCTGCCCCTTTTAACAGGCCGGAGATTCTCCGGTGCAAACTCTCTCTCTCTCTCTGCCATTGGGGCTGGTTTTCTCCACTCGCTTCTGTGTGTGTGTGTGTGTTAAGTTTCTCTCTGTGGGGGTGGGGGGGCATTTGCAGAAAGAGAGAACAGGCTTTAGAAAATCTCTCTTTATTTGTTCTTTACCTATTCCTGCGCAATACTGCAGCCATTTGACTCTTTCTCTCTTTTTTTTAGGTTTCTTTGGTCAAGAGGCATCTCCTCAACACGAGTCTCTGCGAATGAAATTTTGAAGCCTCTTCTATTGAGGATTAGTGCTCCAGATCCCCAGTCTCATTCTCAAAATATACCTCCAAGTACCGGTGATCTCAAGGATCCAGCCAAGGGAGATGATACGGTTAATAAGCTCAATTCAAACATTATTCGTTCGGAGTTGACACAAGATGAAGACCTCATTGATGAGGAAGTTCAGAAAGTGTTCACTGAGCCAGCGGACCATGAGCAGAGTGGAATGATCAACAGATTGGAGAGACTGAGGGACGAGCTGGTTAAGCTTGGAACAGACAGCCAACAGACCACGGCCCCACCCGAAATTCTGTCAGCGATGGAAACGGATCTTAACTGTGCCTCCCCTCAACACTCTACCTTAACATCACTCCTGGTAGGGCAGGAAAGTGCGCCGGCCAGAACACAACGTGGCCCAGTGGATGATGGGTCAGGGGCTAACGAGACACTTATAAGGTCACAGGCTGTCCAGCCTCGAGGAATGGGGCAGTGCATTTTTGACGAAACCAAGACACTTAATAAGATAGCGGAGTCTGAATGACTGAGACATGAACCAGCAAGCACGGACTTCAGTACAGTTTCATGGAATATTGTGGGATGGAAGAACAAATCCGCTGACCCCACTTTTAAAACTTTCCTGGCAAGATTCAAGGTGAAATCTCTATGGAGGGTTTCAAGACCCACTCATTATGTGCCTTTAAAACTAAACATTTTGGTTGTCACTCAGGCGAGCTTAGCTATACTCTGGTCCAGCAATCTAAATTGGGAGGTCTGCCCATTAAGTGATTGTGGTCATACAGGGCAGGCTTGTATGCCAAAGAGCCCAGGGAAATCTGTAATTGTAATTAATATCTACCTGCCGCCAGGTTTAGCAAAGGATCCTATGACTGATAGTTGGGACAAGCTTTTCTCATATTTAGAGGGGATAGAGCAGAATTACCCCACCTCGAACTTACTGATTGCTGGTGGTTTTAATGCCAGAGTGGGGCAGAATAATGGAGTGTCGACTGGGAATATGGGACTTGACTCTGAGGAGACTATCCCTGATTGTGTCTCTGAACGGAGGCTTTCTAAAGATCAAACGCTTAATGAGGCTGGTGTAGATCTTGTTCGATTCTGTACAAGGTTCATCCTGAACGGATTAAACCCGTATGACTACCCTGGTGAATTTACGTTTGTCTCTCCCTGGGGCTGTAGTGTGGTGGACGACATGCGAATCATACCGGCCCTCAGGGAAGAGTTGAAGGCCTTCGCAATCTCTGAACGACCTGAAAGTGAACATTTCCCATTGACTCTGAGGTTGGGTGCCTCTGTCAGTCCCGGTAGGAGGGGCTGTCTGAGAGTTAAAGGTGGCAGTGTGTCACCAAAGCTACTCAGGGTTATTTGGTCACAGAGGGTTGTGGAGATGACTGCCAAGAGAAACCAGAGACGCTTAGTCACTAAAGCGTGGCTCTCAACTTTTAAATTCTAGCTGCACCTCCTCTATAGAAGTGAGCCTAATAGTCTCAGAACAGAATGGGCTCAGCACTCTGAACACAACTTCTTAAAAGGAGAATCTAATAGACACACAAAGTGCTTCTTGCTGGAACAAGTATATGCTTGTCTGTTCTGTGCAACACTGAATGCAACACACACACACACACACAACATGGGCATGGTGGCAGTTCATGCATTTCCAGAGGAGCTTATAGATCATTCTGATGGAGTGGGCTTTCTGATATTTTCAAAGAGACATAAACCATACCATTCAATGTCAAACAACAGGTTAACAGGTGGGAGAAAGCTCTTTATAAATAGATAAAGATAGATAAAAAAGTAAATGATGAAATCACAAAGTTGGCAATCGAATCCCACCCAATGTATCTTGTAAAATGCAGCTGTGAAATGCTGAAAGAATGTCAGAATTCAGAGATCTGATATCTCGCCTAACAAACCTACCAAATGATAGTGCCCTCTTTTGCAGTCCATAGCTCAATTCTCTCCAAATGACTAACTATGAATGCTTATTTTATCTCGAATACATTTTTAAAATTAGACAGTTATGGATAATTCCTTTGTGGTTGTCATCGAATCACACCACCTGCCTTCATTGGGGGTGGTGGTGGTGGTGTTAATTTAGGATAATACTCTTGTCCTGTGGCCAAGATATTGAGCCACACTAAGAAATAATCCAAGATGATCAAGCAGGGAAATATAACTAGGGCAGAAGAAAATCATTCTCTCATAAAGATGATGGCATTAACTGGCTTGGAAAGGAGAGTGAAATGCTGCCGCAAAAGAACTAAGGTCAAGCCAGCTTTACTCGTTACTCCAATATGCCTGTGGACACTGCAGTGTGGTGGGTGTTGTTATGGGAATATGGGCAAAGATCCTTGGAGTGGATCCTGCTAATCCCTGCAGGATTCCATCTGTCTGGGATGAACCACGGGCAGATGACACGTTTCCCTCTCAACAAAACAGTGCCCACAAGTGCCTACTTTAATTTTCCCCACAGGAGTAATCTGCACAGGCAACCATTTATTTGAACAAGAGAAAATACAAATGGGACCACCACTACAGTGCTTACTGAATCTCTTCCCAGCTCCTGCTGCCCAGACTCTGAGAGCCAAACCAACATGGCTTTGGACTAGTTTCTTTTCTTTTAGTTTTGTTTTTGTTTACAAAACACAAATTAAGTTTATTTCATACATTCTACATATATATCACTCCAAAAAGATAAAAAAAAAATTTCTGAGGTGTGGAGTAAACTTTAACAGTAAAATTCATACAGAGACTGATACAATCAGGGGAAATATGAACAAGAAATCAGGACAGGGAAGGTCAACATTACATTTCAGGTTTGATCAGAAAACTGCCCCCCCCCCCCCAAATATTTTGGAATCTACCCTATACCACAGGAGAAGGACCTCTTCCACACTCTCCTTCCCTGAAGTATCTGGGAACTGCCAACAAAGAATAGAAACAAACTTCAAATTTACATACAAACAACCAGCTATCTGGTTGATTATAGAGAATGTGGCTGCATATCCTGATTCACTTGCAGATCTGGTGTGGTCCACTCTTAAGCACCGCTTATTTTTATATACCTCATTGCAAATTGGGACACAGTTTGTTTGTGTTTAACAGCTATTCTTTCCCCAATGTCTACCTGCAGACTCCATCTATAGCTCCCTCCAGCAAAAGACCCTGGGGCCTTTAAATCGTGGTGAGATGCTGGTATAACAAAAATAGAACATCTTATAAATAAAGGCAAAGTTTTGGACAAACAATCCCTTGAACGCCAATTCGGGATAGAGATTCAGTGGTTCCATCCATTTAAACTGGGAAATTTCAAAAATCCTCTAATGGCCTTTGAAACTCTGTTGAAACACAATGGTTCAGAATCCAGGGGATTGATATCTAAATTATATAAAATAGTGTTCCAGATAACCCAGACCTCTTTAAATTCTTACCAAAAGGCTTGGAGGCTTGATTGTGATGGCAGAGTGGGGGGAAACCAATGGGGTGACATTTGGGGATCTTCAAACAATTGTTCTAAAGTGTACTCAGTTAAAATGCAATGTTTTAAGTTGTATACAAGGTGGTATTTTACGCCAAAACAACTTTTTCATATTTTCAAGTCTAGCTCAGCTCTTTGCTGGAAGGGTTGTAATGCCCCTGGTTCTTATGTACATTGTTGGTGGGAATGCTCTGTGATTGAACCCTTTTGGCACCGGATTCACTCTTGGATTATATATATCATGGGGATAGATCTGCCTTTTCTCCCAGAATCATTTTTATTGACATACTGGTCAGATTTACAAATGCGGAAAGATAAAGTAGAAACCCTTAGTGCCCTTATTGCAACCACCCAGCTGACAGTGGCGGCATTTTGGAAAAACCCTAAAGATCTTAGCATGGAGCTATGGCGCAAAAAAGTATGGGATCATTTCGCTATGGCTAAGTTAGCAGTTAGTATGACACAACTTACTAATGCTAACTATTGTACTAAATTTTCCTCTATCTGGTACCCAATTTTGCAACACCTTTCAGAAAATGGTATAATCTCTCTTAGAGCGGTTTATAAGGCTTTTAAAAATAATTTTAAATTTCTAGTTGTTAGAATTTTATATTATGTCTCTGTGAAATGTCTTAGCTGCTGTATTTTGAATACATTTAAGGGGGGAAATCACATACAAACTAAGGGGGGGGGGAGAAGAGGCCAGAGCAGTGGGCTCATCATCTCAAATTCATATACATATCACTTCACAAAAAAGAAAGAAAAAGACAGAAAAGATAAAAAAAAGATTGAAATGTGCTGGGATGTGGAGTAAATTTTTACAGTAAAATTCATAAATACAGAGACTTGTACAATCAATTAAAGTATCAATAGGAAATCAAGGCAGGGAAGGTCAACTCAGATTTGATCAGAAAATTGCCCCCACAAAATATTACCAAATCTACCCCATACCACAAGAGAAGGACCTCTTCTACACACTCTCCTTCACTGAAGTACCTGGGACCTGCAAACATGAGAAAAGAAAAACAAAAACAAAACCCCCCACCAAATTCACATACAAACTAGGGGGGGGGGAGGAAGACGCCAGTGCAATGGGCTCACCATCCCAAATTCATGGGCTCACCATCCCAAATTCATAAGGGGAAAAGGGGGACAAGGCCATAAGCGGAGGGCTTGCCTTCTCAAAATGACTTTACAGATAAAAATGACAGGTAAAACCAATGACTCTATATGAAAAAAATCACTAGACTATCCCCTACCACAGTGTCCCCATTACGGGGGGAGACCCTCCCACACACAATTATTTAGGAACAAATCTAATACTAACCGTATAACATTTCTACTAACTGTATTCATAGCTGCCACCTTTTCGATTTTGGATTTATTATTTTTAGGAGCCGTAAATCTGGATACAGAGCTTGAATATTTCCACTAGAACAGCTATTACTATATATTTCCATTCTTCTTTGTCCTTGCATTCCTCAGTTACTGTTATGTCCGCTGACTGCCACTAGGCTCCAGTGATTTACTGCCGAGCTTAACTCCCTAGGAACAATAGGGACTAGGCTCCTGGATTTTCCTTGGGGAACCAATAGGGACTTTGGTGGGAGGTTTAAACCCACCAATATGATCTAGGGGTGTTCCCAGGTACTGTATATAGTTGGCCACCCGGCCGGTGTTCTGTGTTCTAGTTGTGTACCAGTAAACCATGCTGATCACTACATCTGTCTCTGTGGTTTCTACATGCGTCCAACCCACTACACAACAGTTACTTTCTGCTTTATTTAGTTCTTAATATGTTCTGATTCCTATTCTTGTAATGCATCCTCAGAAGGATTATGTTGGATTCTGTGGTTCCTAATCTATTTTCCTGCCATGCTAGAATATTCTTCATAGCCTCCCTGCATCTCTCAGCCTTCAGTTTTCTCTTCCTAGTATCAAGGCTTTCAGGACTTTCTGGACTTTCGGAGCTATGCTGTTGCTCAAGAACCACAGGTCCTTCCGGGAACTGCGTCAACCCCTTAACCTCCAGACTGTTCTCTCACTGCTTTTCCACCGCTGAAGATATCCCAGGGGGGCACCGAATGTCCATCAGGTCGCTCCCTCACCTCCTCCTCCTCTTCTATACCCGATTCTTCCTCCTCCTGTGCTGCGGCCCTGAGGGTCTACCAGATCTGCCTGGAGAGATCATCAAATCAGAAGCGTGGGGTGGTTTTGAGAAACTTTTTAACATTAAAGGATGAATTCTTCCATCTGTAAAAACTCTGTGAGCTGTAATTCCATATGAGGCAAGTCACCTTTGCACTCTCAACAGCATCATGGGAATTGCTGGGCAAGCAAATGTTGAGTGCAATCTATGTCCACAAAGGTTGTTAGGTAGTCTGTCAACTTTTGCAAGATCAGTGTCTCAGTTCTTAGACGCTGACTCAGGGAATAAAGAATGTCACGTTTATTTCCCCATCAACCACAATCTATGTGACTCGTTTCTGATTCTCCGTTGTTGATTCCCCGCAGCTGTGAATGCAGGAGACCTGAGCAGCAAATGCCAGCCTTGCTCCCACCATCTTCCTGCTTCCCCTCTCTGTTCCTTTCCAGACATATTTGACGCAAATTCCCTGCACCTCTCCCTTCTCTATGCAGCAAAAAAGGCTAAAGATCAACCTTTAAAGAAATGACAGCTGGGAATTCATAAGAACTAAAATATTATGACTATAGATTGCTATAATGTATGGTTCACAAATCAGACTTCCTGCCAATCTAAAGACCCTTGAAAGGGTTCAGTCTAAATTTCTTAGATCTCTATTTGGCGTTCCTAGAAACACTTCTAAGGTAACACTTAGGCAAGAGGCCGGGCTACCCAACGTCGAAGCAAAGGTCTGGGAGCAGGCTATAACATTAATTACAACCCGGAAGGTTTAATACCTTTTAGCCTCGGAACCTTACCCTGCCTTGCCCACACAAATTCTAAATAAGTTAAATCAGATTGGCCTATTCCCCGAAGGTCTCTTCTATGGAACCCTATACAAGGCAAGAAGAGCTGTCGCACAGAGGCCTCGTGATATTGAATTACAAAATGAAGACGCTTCGCTACGCAAGAACTTCAGAAATATAAAATCTTGGCTTAATTTTACTGCTGCCCCTCATTTAGTGAACATTACCTATGAGCCCTATAGATGGGCCCTTTCCAGAGCCCCGTTTTGAGGCACTCCCTTCCGCTGTACTGCAAGGAAAATTCACTCGAGTCCCAGTGCATGAACGTGGATGCCCATGCAGGGCTACTATGGTGGAATCAATTACTCAGGTCCTCCTGTTCTGCAGATTCTATCAGGAGGAACGAGATCATCTTATACTACCCCTTCTGTCTAGATTTAGCCCTCTGCAGCCTTATTTTGACTTTAGGCCAGAAGTCCTTTGTAAATTCCTCCTAGAAGACGTCCAGAGCTCAGTCACTTACACTGTGGCAAAATTTTGTTGCTCAGCTATTAGGAAACGTAAACTTATTTTAGCTGAAAAAATTGTATGATTCTCTTATTAATATTACTTTATTTTACTCATTTTATTAATTTTCTCTTGTTAATGTTTTGATACTATTGCTATGATATTACTGTTTTAATATTTCTTATGTCAGAATTGTACTGTTTTACTGGCTCTTGCTGTAATAAATTAGATCAGATTGCTATAATGTTGAATGATAGCAGATTAGCAATTCACTGATTTTTACAAGATCTGAGCAAACCATGGGGAAACCTGGGAAGTTCAGGTTGGGGGTGTGTGTTCCACTTTGGAAACAAAGGTGGAGCGACAGAATAAATATAGAGCCCAGTCGGGCACCTTTAAGACCAACAAAGTTTTATTCAAGGTATGAGCTTCCGTGTGCACGTGCGCTTTTTCATGACTACGTGAGCTTTTTCATGATACTTCATGATTAATATACACACCCACGGTACACACTGTGACTTCAATTAATATTTCTTTCTCGGGTGCTGCAAGGAGGAAGATGAAGAACAAGCCAGTCCTTCAACAAATTGCCACCAGCTACCCGTGATTAAATGTACTTCAGTGATGGAGCGCTGGATCTGCCTCCCTGTACGTTATCGGGAGGGGTCTGGCTCAGACTTTGAATGTGGGCGAAGTCTGGCTAAATGAGCCAACACAACGATTTCCTCCGCAGTTTCGTTGATCCTCAAAAAACAGGATCACGAAACTGTGGGGGAAACTGGGCGAAGCCGCGGGGCAAAATCAGCCCCACGGCTTCGGGTGTGAAATTGACCAATAGAACCGGGGCAAACAGCGGCGCAACAGCGAGGCAGCTCTAGTGCGAAATCAGCCATAGTTTTTCTTTCAGTTGTTTAGAAGTCAGTTTAGAAGACACTGGCAGTTGAAGATAGTAATCCTATTTAGAACCATGAAGTACAAAAATCACAGCTTCCTCATGGAAAGGGGGAATGTCTGTTTCTTCCAGTTCAGAGATTTCAGATGATAATGATGATAATAATGATAATAATAATAATAATAATAATAATAATAATAATAATAATAATAATAATACTTTCAATTTATTGATAGCTTTTTCCCACTCATGCGGGCTCAAAGCGATTTACAGTTACTCAGAGAGACAATGGACTAACAATATATTCGTGGGGGATAGGGAAGACAGCATACAATATTTAATCACACACACATTGTAGCTGGTCGGAGGACTAGCTCTGAAGCCATGTTTTGGAAACCAAAGAGGAACAAAAAGCCAGTTGTCTCAGTATGGTGGATTCCATATTAATGCTGTCAAGTGCAGCTTGTGTGTTGTATCCCGGATGAAATCCAGGATCACAGGATCTCAAACACATTCCAATTCAATCCAGTAAAAAGTAGGGGACCTGCAAGGACTTGTGGGGGGGGGGATCTCGTTTCCCCCTCCTCCACTATGTCCTCTTCACTTTTCCTGAAAGCCCCCATAGCCTCTCCCCTTTTCCTGGTTCCTCTCCTCCTTTCCACCCAACCAGCCAATACCTTTATCTGCTTCCCGCCTTCAGCTTATTGTTTATTTATTTATTTATTAAATGTATACCCCGCTCATCCTGCGAACAGGCTCAGGGCAGCTAACAAAGCGGTACAATGTACCTGATTGCCATAACCATAAAAGCTTCCCTTCCTTCCCTTCCACCAGCCTCTCCTCAAGGAAAACTGTGGCCCAGTTGCATGGTGCCCACTCATCCGGGCTCATTTGCACTGGGGGGAACCTGCAAGGACTTGCAGGGGGGGGGAACCCTGCATCCCCCCACACTATTCCATCTTTCCCTCATCCGAGGCTACTCCAATTATCTTTACCTTTCCCTGCTTCCTTCTCACCCACCTGCCAGTCTACCTTTTATCTGCCCCCATCTTACTTATTTAGTTCATTTCTATGCTGCCTTCCTCCACAAATAGGACTCAGAACAGGCCACAGCATCCTCTTCTCCTCCGTTTTGTTTTCACAACAATTCTGTGAGGTCAGTTAAGCCGGGAATATGGCCCAAGGTAACGGGCCCGAGGTAACCCAGTGAATTTCCAGGGCAGGATGGGGATTCAGGATCCCAGTTTGAAACTCTATCCTGCACTGGCTTTTCGTGGGGTGGTTGCTGTGGAACATAGCAAGCAGCCAGACCTGGGGTAGTCGGGCAGGTTGTGTGGTATAAAGTTGCCTGGTGGTTGCTGCCATCCCATTACCCCGTTATTACCACGAAACACTTGGTGGTGGTGGTAGTGGCAGCTCCTAATTGAAAGCCTGGTGGAAGAGCTCCATCTTACAGGCCCTGTGGAACTGTGAGAGGTCCCGCAGGGACCTGATCTCCTAAAGGAGCTAGTTCCACCAGGTAGGGGCCGCCACCGAAAAGGCCCTGGACCTAGTAGCAGCTAGCCTGGCCTCCCTCGGGCAAGGGAGGGTCAACCGAAGTTGAGACCCAGACCGTAGTGCTCTCTGGGGAAAGGCGGCCCCTCAGGTATGTCGGACCCTGGCCATGTAGGGCTTTAAAGATAAGAATCAGCACCTTGAAGCGGATTCGGAATGCTATTGGCAGCCAGTGCAATGCCTTCAGGGCAGGCCAGATGTGCTCCCATCCAGGGAGACCCATCAGGAGCCTGGCCGCAGCATTCTGCACTAACTGCAGCTTCTGAACTTGCGACAAAGGCAGCCCCATGTAGAGAGGGTTACAGTAGTCTAATCTCTAAACTTGTGGGGAGGGTGCATCTCATCCCCCCCCTTTGCTTCCCCCCCTCTATTTCTCTCCTCCTCTTCTTTGACAATCCCCCCTCCTTTTCTTTCTACCCCTCCCCTTCTCCCCCTGCCTCGCTCTGACAACCTTACTCCTTCTCTTCCTCCTCCCCTGTCTCGACATTTTGAGTGAGTTATCTACTACGACTCCAAGATCTGTCTCTTGATCAGTCTCTGCCAGTTCGGACCCCATCAATGTGTATTTATAGTTAGGATTTTTGCCTCCACTGGCAGCTGCCCCAGGAGCCACACCCCAGTGCCAGCGGGTCCCCCAGGAGCAGGCAGGGCTCCAGGCAGTCGCTGTGTTGGCAGCAAGGCCCCGGGAGCTGCCAGGGCACCTCAGAGCTGTTGCATCATGGATGGCTCACTACAGTAAAGATCCATTGCAGTTGCACAGGTAGGTCATCATCTGCATGTGAGCAGACAATGGGGGGACTGAACCCACAATACAATTATTATTATTTATTTTACTTTTTAAGACTTTCCTGCAAAATCGAAGGGTTCCCCAAGTTTGGAGGAAAATCTCCTTTCTGTCAGTGTGGGCCTCACCCACAGATTTAGGTATCTGCCTACTGGCCCACACTTGAGCATCAGGATCTATGAAAATACTTAATTATGCCTGACTTGTAACCAATGGTATGTAACAAACTCCAGCTTAAGGTACCTCAGCTAATATGCTAGTTGACAGGATTAGCTACATTCACTAACTCAAGGAAGCCACAAGTCTGAGCAAAGACACACAACAAAACCTTAGTCCCTGGCCAAATTCTAGTGATGTGCTCCTGGATGCACGCAGGAATAATGGCCACAGATGGGAATGTGCATCACCGTCTGTATTTACACCGGCATAGCATCTGTTTTTACATATAGATCTCCATTTCTGTATGGGGGCATTACACTGCAACTCATTCTAGAAAAAAGAAATCAAGAGAAAAATCAGGTAATATCTTCCCTACAGATGGGGATATCTTAGTTGATTGAAATTTATATTCAGAGAATTGTGAAGAAATTGTAACATGCATCCATACTACAGAAGTCTTTTTAAAAAGCTGTAGTATGCAGAAACCCAAGCAAAGCTTCATTCTTCTAAGTCCCCTGAAGTCGATGAGCTTAGAAGGGTGTCGTTCTGCTTAGAACTGCCCTGCTGGTCTATGGATTTCAGTGGAGGAAGAGGAGGAGGAGGAGAAGAAGAAGAGATTGGATTTATACCCTGCCCTTCACTACCCAAAGGTGTCTCAGAGCGGCTTACAAACCCCTTTCCCTTCCTCTCCTTACAACAGAAGACACCCTGTGAGGTGGGTGGGGCTGAGAGAGCTCTGACAGAAACTGCTCTTTTTCAAGGACAGCTCTTGTCTGAACTCTGGCTTGCCCAGGGTTATCAAGCAGCTGCAAGTGGAGGAGTGGGGAATCAAACCCGGTCCTCCCAGATTAGAGTCCACACACTTAATGCCAGTAGCTCACAAAGTAGGATTTTTGCTCACAAGACTCCATGGCTTAGAGGGAGCATTGCAAACCACTACACCAAACCACTACACCAAACTACTACACCAAACTGGAGCAACTGCTTAGAATTGGAGGACTTGCAAATTGAGGTTAAATGACACATTGCATAAAGCCTCAAAAATCAGCCACGGGTACTGGTGATGATGTGGTCTGGGACCACAGAAATACATAAGGGTGAGGGGGGTTGTTTCTGCTGTTGAGCCATGCTGGGATTCAAGGGGTCTACTGCAGGCCAACACATCTACCTTCTGAAAGGGCAAATACAGCAGAGACTCTGCTCCCCAGAAAAGGGAGGTGCCCCCTGTCCTCTGGGAAACCAGCCACCAGCCACCTTGTGCAGATCACGGGGGCTAGGGACAGTCACATGGCCGGCCATCAGCCGTGGTCAATTCAATTTGGTCTCATGACACTTAAATCAAAGTGCTGAAAATGTTGAGCCCACATTTTCATTCATAAGGGGAAAATGTGCTCACAAAAGATGTGCAAATATGCATACATGCATTTGGAGAACACATTCATTTTTCAACATACTGCCATGATATTGCTTGAGAATTCTACTTATTCAAAAAGCAAGATAATTTGTCGCACCAGTCTGAAATTGGGTAAAAGGGTCTAGCAAGACGGTGGGGTAATCAGATGACATTTCAGAAAACTGTAATGCTGAAATACAAAAATATTTTTAAATGCAGTTGAAAGTTTGCATTTGTGTCTGTTCAGTTTATTATATGTGACTGATTTGTTTTTATTTTTTTGTCCAGAAGAAATAGGGTCTTGGTTTTATCGGAGGCGGGGGGAACAGTCTATTTTAAAAAAAACAAAAAACCACACCAATGGATATTCCAGAGGTCCTGCTCTCACTGGTTTAGGAGGTTTCAAAAGATCCATTTAATTTACAAACTGAAGTAACAGCAAATTAGGAGCAAATGGGCATTTGGTTGAGAAAACAATCACAACGGAATATGTCTTCCCAAATTTAAGGGTGGTGGGGGGGAAGCCCTCTGCCACCTGCTCAGCTGAGTGCAGAGGAGGCAGATGGTTATCCAGGGATGGGGGGGATGGGAAGGGACACATGGAGTGAGAAAAAGAAGACACTCCCTTGGCAATGCATTTTTACATGTTGAGTGTGCATGTGCATATGGGGGGGGGGTGCTTTTGATTGTGGCACAACAGTGCAACACTACAGTATTACAGCACCCAAATTCTTAAAATCCTTTCAAAATCCTTTAACTGGCTGCATGTAAAAAATGAACAAACAAACCAACAAACAAGAGGTTTTTTTGGTTACATAAGAGGTTCACTTGGAAGGTTTTGTTTTTAAATCTTGCTTTATGTTGCACAAGAATTTACAGCTCCATGGGAAATAAAAAAAAATAAAGTTTTGTTACACCTTCTCCTACCCATCACTGAGGGACATACGTTATTCAGCAATTTTCTTTTTTTTAAGACAAGGAAATTCTGAAATTGCTCACTTATGACTACAGCTACATCTCTCCTTACTTGGTACTCATCTGGCAGTGTTACGGTCAACAGGTAAGTCTGTGCGCTGTTATTGACAAGTACTGAGAATAACAACACTACAAGATGAACATAAGAGAAGTCAATGTTGGATCAGGCCAATGGCCCATCTAGTCCAACACTCTGTGTCACACAGTGGCCAAAAACACCAGGTGTCCTCAGGAGGTCCACCAGTGGGGCCAGGACACTAGAAGCCCTCCCACTGTTGCCCCCCCCCAAGCATCAAGAAGACAGAGCATCACTTGCCCCAGTCTGAGAGTTCTTCTCTATACCTTGTGGATAATAGCCACTGATGGACTTCTGCTCCATATGCTTATCTAATTCCCTCTTGAAGCTGTCCATCCTTGTAGCCACCACCACCTCCTGTGGCAGTGAATTCCATGTGTTACTCTTTGGGTGAAGAAGTACTTCCTTTTATCTGTTCTAACCCGACTGCTCAGCAATTTCATTGAGTGCCTACGAGTTCTTGTATTGCGAGAAAGGGAGAAAAGTACTTCTTTCTCAACCTGCTCTATCCCATGCATAATCTTGTACACCTCAATCATGTCACCCCTCAGCCGTCATTTCTTCGAGCTAAAGAGCCCCAAGCGCTTTAACCTTTCTTCATAGGGAAAGTATTCCAACCCTTTTATCATTCTAGTTGCGCTTTTCTGCACTTTTCCCAATAATATCCTTTTTAAGCTGTGGTGACCAGAACTGTACACAGTACTCCAAATGAGGTCACACCATTGATTTATACAGGGGCATTATGATACTGGCTGATTTGTTTTCAATTCCCTTCCTAATAATCCCCAGCATAGCATTGGCCTTCTTTATTGCAGTCACACACTGTCTCGACATTTTGAGTGAGTTATCTACTACGACTCCAAGATCTGTCTCTTGATCAGTCTCTGCCAGTTCGGACCCCATCAATGTGTATTTATAGTTAGGATTTTTGCCTCCAATGTGCATCACTTGGCCACACTGAACCCCATTTGCCACATTGACGCCCACTCGCCCATCCTCGACAGATCCCCTTGGAGTGCCTCACAATCCTCCCTGGTTCTCACCACCCTGAACAACTTCGTGTCATCTGCAAATTTAGCCACTTCACTGCTTACTCCCAACTCCAAATCATTAATGAACAAGTTAAAAAGTATCAGACGGAGTACTGATCCCTGCGGTACGCCACTGCTTTCCACCCTCCAGTGAGAAAATTGCCCATTTATACTCACTCTCTGTTTCCTATTAATTAGCCAGACTGATATGGGTCATAAGCACCAAATCCTAGCTGCAGCAACAGGGCGAGAACATTGTGAAGAAATAAGGAATTAAAGCATCAAAAGCTCCGTGTTACAAATTAGGACTTCAACTGTTTTGTTGTGACACTTACTGGTGTTTCCCCTGCATAGCAACCAAGAATACTTCTGCCAAGACAATCTTTTCAGTGATAAAATATTTACCAACAGGGAAAAGTCTAGGCGTATTAAATATTTAATTGCTCATACAAACAGATTCATAACAGTTCAATGCAGATGTTTTCTAGTAAAAATTAATTGAACATTCAACTGTATTATCTAAAGACAACTTGCTAGATGAGCAAGTATACCTGCTTTTGTTGGGGTGTGAGGCTGTGAGGTTGAGCAGGGCTGGGGGCAGATGTCCGGCCAAGTCCTGAGTAAAAAACGATCATCCTGAAGAGGAAGTCTCTATGGTTTCTCTACTGACAGAGTGTATAAGTCCTGAAACCACACCCTCCTTGGCCAGAAGGGGGTGACCATCTCCAATTCTGCTTTTTGCTTCAGCGCCTTCTGAATATTGCCTTTGCTTGGCAAATGAATAGCTTTCAGTAACAGAATATGAGTTTCTGTCCATCGCACTAGGTTGCACGCCTTACTGTGTAGTGCCTGAAACCGTGTCCCTCCTTGTTTGTTGATGTATGCTTCCGCTGTCATGTTGTCTGTTTGAAGCAGCATGTGTTGGTCCAACAGTAGGTCCTTGAAGTTCAGCAGACCCAATCTGATGGCCCTGAGTTCCAAAAAAATTATACTCCTCAACGCCTCCTCTGGGGACCATAAGCCTTGCGTCATTCTGCCCTGTGAGTGTGCTCTCCAACCTGACAAACTCACACCTGTAGTCATTACAACTCTTTTCAGGTCTCTGATTGAGGTGCCCTGTTGGAACCTGGTGGGATCCAGCCACCATTGAAGTTTCTGCAGCAACTGCCCTAGAAGGCAGAGTAACAGGTGATCTTTACAGGCAATGACTTCCTGAAAAGGTAAGAGAAATCTCTGTAGTGGCCTGGTGTGAAATCTGGACCACTGAACCACTTCCTGACAGGAGACCATGATGCCCAGGAGTTTCCAGGAGTTTCCACCTTGGGTTTCTTCAGCACCTCCACCTTGGGTTTCTTCAACACCTCCAAGAGCAGAGAACTGATCTTTTGATGTCCCTCAAGGTGTCCATTTGTACTCCCAGGTGCATCAGGATCTGAGTTGGCTGTGGTTCCTCTTCTCCACATTTACTACAAAACCGTGTTCTCTGAGTGTCTGCACTGGCAGATTGGACACTTCCACACAGTTGCAAGGATGCTGCCTTCACCAGAATGTTGTCTAGATAGAGAAAGAGAGACACACCCTGTAATCAGAGATGAGAGATCAGCACCACTAGAACCTTGGTAAATAATCTTGGAGAAGACCAGACCAAATGGTAGGCTCTGTGTAGGTAGTGGTTGTTGTCGTAAGTGGAGCGTAGAAACCTGCGGTGTGCATCCCTTATGGGGATATGTAAATAGGCCTCTGACACATCGATAGATATCATGAAGTCCTTTTCCTGAGTGGCCGAGAGGATGGATTCCAGAGATCCCATCCGGAACTTCTTTGTTTTTATATATTTGTATAGCCATTTCAGGTCCAGAATGGCCCTGCCATCCCCGTTCTTATTATTTATTTATTTATTTAGATTTATATCCCGCCTTGCCTGACAAGCAGGCTCAAGGTGGCATACAGTAATTAAAAGTACAATAAAAACAGATAAAATCCCAACAATAGTATATAAAGTGCAGATTAAGTACAATTAGCAAAGTGTGGATGGTAATTGTTGTAAGATGGCCCCGTATGACTAGACCAGTATCCCCGGTAAAGTGCCAGTAATAGATGTTTTCAGTAGCTTGTTCACCAGTGGCGGCTCCTAATCAAAGGCCTGGTGGAAGAGCTCATTTTACAGGCCCTGTGGAACTGTAAAAGGTCCTGCAGGGCCCTGATGTCCTCCGGGAGCTCATTCCACCAGTGTGGAGCCGCCACTGAGAAGGCCCTAGATCTGGTGATGGCCAATCTGGCATCTTTCGGACCAGAGACAGTCAGCCGGTGTTGGGTCCCCGACCTCAGTGCTCTCTGGGGGGCATATGGGGAAAGGCAGTCCCTCAGGTAGGCAGGACCCCGGCCATATAGGGCTTTAAAGGTCAATAACAGCAACCTTGAAGCAAATCCAGTATGCTATTGGCAGCCAGTGTAATTCCTTCAGCACAGGCCGGATGTGCTCTCGAAGGGAGAGGCCCATCAACAGCCTGGCTACTGCATTTTGTATTAGCTGCAGCTTCTGGATTTGGGACAAGGGCAGCCCCATGTAGAGAACGTTACAGTAGTCCAATCTCGAAATGACCATAGCATGGATCACTGTTGCCAGGTCATTGCGTTCAAGGAAGGGAACCAGCTGCCTAATCAGCCATAGATGGTAAAAAGCTGTCTTGGCCATGGCTGCTACTTGAGCCTCCATTGTTAAGGCGGCATCCAGGAGCACTCCCAGGCTGGCACCAATGGTGCCCCGTCGAAGGTCGGGAGTGGGATCCCTACCCCTGACCCGCTCCGACTCAGGCACAGGACCTCCGTCTTCGTCAGATGTAATTTCAATCGGCTCAGTCTAAGCCAGCCCGCCACATCCTGAAGCGCCTGATCCAGGTCCTCTGGGGTAGAGCCGTTCTTCTTTGGCACTATAAAGAAAACTGAATGCACTCCCTGATTTTTCTATGGCCCCGATCTCCAGCAGATGTTGGATGGCTCCTTGCAACAGTCTGTGCTTCTCTAACGACAAGTTCCTTGGAATCTTGAGCAGACGCCAATGGGGAATGTGGATGAACTCTATGGCATAACCTTTGGATACCGTGTCCAGCACCCACCTGTCGTTCCCCATTTCCTGGCAACAATGAGCAAAAATTAGCTGTTGTAGATTTTCTGGGCTGTACGGCTGTGGTCTTGGCATTGTAGTACCTGACATTTCGCCAGCAGCTGGGACTGGCATCCTCAGAGGTATAACACAGAAAGATGGAGTACTCTTGTGTCAATGTGAGAAGGAAAATGGTAGGCAGGTAATTTATATCTACTCAGGAAGGTGGGGTAGGGCTGAGTCATTATCTTGTAGGAGATTCCCAGGCTGTGGCATGCTAATGGAGCTTTCCTGAGGAGGTTCTTTTGCATATGGTTTGTCCGTTGAAATGCTAATCTTATCTGTAGTGCTGTTGTAAGATGTAGAGCATTTTGTGTTTTTCAGGACAGGAAACCATGCCCTATTTATTTTTAAACCCTCTTCTTTCCTGTTGAAATTGTTTTTATGTTTATGAATTTCAATGGCTTCCCTGTGTTATCTGAATTGATAATTGGATGTGTTGTCCAGCGTTTCAGTGTCTTGGAATAAGATACTGTGTCCTGTTTGAGTTAGGCTATGTTCAGCCACTGCTGATTTTTCAGGTTGGTCCAGTCTGCAGTGTCTTTCATGTTCTTTTATTCCTGTCTGGATGCTATCTGTCCACAACTGCAGGGTATGCAGTATACTCCTGCAGAAGTGAGAGGGGTCTCTTTTGTCTATTGCCGATCATAGCATGTGTTGTATTTTTCTGGTGGGTCTGAATACTGTATGAGCAAAAAGTTGAAAGCAGTCCCCTATCCACACATAAGAACATAATGTTGGATCAGGCCAAAGGCCCATCCAGTCCAACACTCTTCTGTGTCACACAGTGGCCAGAAATACCAGGTGCCTGTATCCACACAGATCCCATTGTGTCGGCATAGAGTCACACCTGTTGTTCCTTTCCTGATATTCTCCCCTCCCCCCCGATCATCCTTATTAGGGAAGTAGGGCTTGTTGTCCCATGCTCTGTTGCCATTTTCCTTTAGAGGGCCTAGAGAAGTCTGGATTGGACGTCTTCTTGGGGTCACGAAGACTGAAACTTCTTCCTAGGTTTGAAGTCCTTCTTTTTTGAAGGTAGAACTTTCTTTTTATCTTTATCTTCCACCGAATATTTGTCTATGCCACCTCTGAAAAGCTCCATGGCTTGGAATGGAACCACTGCCACTTTTGCCTGGGCTGATGAGTCAACACCCCAGCTCTGGCTGCCACGCGGGCATATGCCATCGCTCTTGCTGACTGTTGAAAGGCATCAAGGGTAGCATTCGCTGAAAATGCTGTTGCCATGGCAATCTTCTTCAACTTGTCCTTGACGTCTTTTGGAACAGTACTCTCAGCAGAGGCTAAGTTGGATGCCCATGGATATGCTGTCCGTGCAAACAGAGATCTGGTCGTAGATGCTTTCAGGGAGCAGGACGAAGCCTCAAAGTCTCTGTGTAGTGTTTGTTCTATTTGTCTATCGCACTGATCCCTGGGAAGACCGTCTCATCCCTCCATAGGAAGTACCAAATTAGAAGACAGGCTGGTAGCTGGGTCATCTACAGTCAGTAGCTTGAGTCTTTTGGTAGCTTCTGAAACCATGGTGATTTACTTTTGGTTTTGTGGGATTTTCCCCATTCTGCATTCATGATGCTATAGAAGGTTGCAGGGAAAGGTATCCCTGTCTGCGGTACGCATAGTTTTGGCATGAACTTTTCTGAACCGACTTCCAATTCTGTGTCAGGTTCATCTTTCCCTTTAGGTTTAGCAGAGATTTCTAATGTTCTCAAAACTTTAGGGAGCAGACATGGATACAATTTGGAGGGAAAGGGCTTGGCTTGCCCTGAAGAGACCTCCTCTCCCTCTCCCAGAGAGTTCTCCCTCCTCCTTGTCTGAGGAGGAGGTGGAGGAGTCAAGAGTCTCCCACATGGGCATCCAGCAGAGGGCCACATTCCCTAGTTCCTGAAGACTCTCATCTCTACTCTCTGGGTCTGGGAGGTGACCCTGTAATGTCAGGGTTAGGGTTCTTCAAGATAGTATGGCTCGGTCTCAACTGCAGCCAGCCTAAGCCACAGATATTAATCGTGGCCATTGATGGTAGTGGTGGGCAGCTCCTAATGAAAAGCCTGGTGAAAGAGCTCCATCTTGATGCTGGACCCCCACTGGTTCTTGTCCTTGTGATCCAATTCAGGAGATACTTTTCCGCCTTGATTTTTTAAACCATTTTAATACTTCAAAATGTGAAACTAGAGGAAGAAGGTGTGCAATTCTCCCCCCTCCCCCCCCGAATCACATTCCCACACAGTATTTCCAGGAGAAAGCAAATGCAGCACCCTGCCTTTAGGAACAACATGACATTAAGGGTGATATTTTACATTATCAAAAGAACATTAGATCAGCTAAGCAGAAAAGCATTAAAACTTTACTGAGTTATGATTTTGTTACTACGCCTGAAGAATGTGTTGTGAAACTTGCTAATCAACAATTAATAGAAATGTTATGGAGAATTCACAGCATATCATATCAGCTGCAAACAGCTGGGAAAGAGCATGGAGCAACCATTGTGTGTGTGTGTGGGGGGGGTTGCTTATTTTTATAGAAGAGAAGCAATATTTGGAAACCAGTAAATGTAACCTCAGAATTGGTAGACTAAAAAAAATGCCCATTTACCTCAACAGGCTTAGACTTAAAGACTCTGATTAGGATAGCACGGTAAGAAACCAAATATACCATAGAAGATTTCAGAATCAAAAACACACAGATATGTTGGCCAAACCTGGAATGATAAAGAAACTACTTTTCCTTTGGGGAAACCCCCCCCAATATGCCATAAGTACCATTATATTAATTCATCTCTCATCACCCCTTTCTCTCTCCACTGTAAGACTTTAATGATGAACCTTTTGGGCCCCAATATGCCTTATTGCTGAAGTTGGATACACTGTTGCTGCTATACAAACCTCCAATTAACCAGCTGAGGTTATAATGCTCTATTGCATGGAATCAAGCTGAGTATGGTGGTCTGGTTGACATTTGAATGACAGCCAAGATGAGAGGAAACTTATGGTAGTAGGGTCACCCCTCTTTCCCCCTCCACACCATGCCCCCGGGGACACAACTCTACTATAAACACAGACAAGCAGACTTGAACAGATGGCTTTGTTTAGTGTACAGACAGACCGCACGAAGAAGCCTAGCCATGCAGCAGGATGGTATAAATAAGAGAACAACGCACAGTAGATTCCAAGTTCAAACACACAGAAGACTGAGCTACAAAGGCTCGGAACACAGAGGATGTATATAGAAGAATATACTTATTGCTTATCAGTAGGGGCGGTTCACCACCCAAGGGGGCCAAGCAGTTGCATGGGATGCCACCTTGGTTAGGGGGTAAAGGTGCCATAAGGCAAGAGGCTCAGATCTTTCAAATGACAAGGATCTGAAATCCCCTGAATACGCAAGTGTAAAAAAAGTGCCTCCCCCAGATTTTCTCAACCTTGAATTAAGTTTTATTACATTTGTCTTAAAGATGTGTTTGTGGGGCGGGGAGTGGTAAGAACAGCTGAACATGTGCTTCTTCTTCAGTCCAATGTACACCTGGGAACCTAAGTTGTGAAGCTTCAAAGAGATGTCTATAGAAGAAATATTGTCCAGCTTACAGTTGACATAGAAATGAAGAACAAGACTGCATTCTTAATATGGATGCTCACATACACTTGTTTGGCTACAACAGCAAAGTAGAAATCAGCAAAGTATTCCATGCCACACTTGTATCACACTCATCTCAACACTGTTCTGTCTCAGAATAATAATATTTTGCTAGGAAAGTTAATTGCCCAGGATTTCAAAATACTGCCAGCACTATAAATCTCCAAGAAATACAAACAACCCAAATGTTTTGATAGAACATTTGTATATCTGAAGTCACGAGTGGTTCTGCAATTTGTTCAATGCAGAGAGAGCACTGAACATGCAAGCTGTACGTTTCCTTTTTGTTTCTGATAGGATATTTTTGTTCGTTCATGTACAACTTTTTTGGCAAGACGTTCACAGTCAATGAGGCATTAGATTTCAAAGAACCTGAAGCAAACTCCTTGGCTGCCAAGGCAATCTGGATTCTGAAAACACCTATTAACCTATGCTAGCAGAATGTTTCGGAACCATGGTTTCTTTCAAGCAATTTTATTACAAGCAGACACAGAGAATGACTGGGGGGGGGGAGGGTATCGGTCCAGGCTGTAGTCCTCAAAATGTAATTTAAAAACAAAAAAAACTACAGTTGCTCTGTTAACAAGTCTGCAAGGACATTTTCTTAAAAACTGGGTAGGTTCTTGTGACTATAAACCATTTTTAAAGTTTTCCACATGACATCATCCCAATTTTTAAAGTGGGAAAGCACAGGGTGACAGAGCCAAACCACTACGACTAACATACAGGAGAACAACATCACTGCTCAAAACGTCAGAGACTCACAAACATGTAGGTGATTTCCCATGATCATGAAGAGATAGGTGGCCATTTTAATTACCAGGAATTCTGCTTAGGGACATACAGTCAACAGGACCTGCACTTTGCCTTAGCTATACTACTAAAGTCAATATTTCACATCACTCTCTCTGCTCATCTAATTCATTTTAGTTTCAATATGGATATTCTTATTCTATACTTTTTCTTAAAACACTGCAGAGTAGTTGCCATCCATCCTGTTTCAGCACCCAAACTTTTGTGTCTGTCAATGCAGATCTGGCTCAGTTCAACCTAAGCAAAGTCCGCCAGTCACGTTGCCTCTCCCAAGCTCTTTGTGCCCATGCAGATTTGACTCATAATAGCCTAATCAAGGTATTTTCCCCATTCCCCCCACAAGTTTGACAACAATTAACTTTAAACCAGCCACTGAGATTCAAACTTTTTATCTTGACCCAATCCAAAGCCAGGACAGCCAAGCCCTACCAGTCTATATAGGACGACAACAGAAGACCCGTGCCCAGATCACACGAAGTGATGGTATTGTTTTACTCTGCTCTGGTTAGACCTCACCTAGAGTATTCTGTTCAGTTTTGGGTACTGCAGTTTAAGAAGGATACAGACAAGCTGGAACATGTCCAGAGGAGATCAACGAAGATGGTGAGGGGTCTGGAGCAATGTTCCCTCTAAGCTGGGGAGTCCTGTGAGCAAAAAATTCTTCCTTGTGAGCTACTGGCATTAAAGTTGTGAGCAAGCAATTTGGCTACTGCATCAATTAGTTTGTTCTGGAGCCATCCTTCCTGAGCAAAGACAAAAATGTGTGAGCCAGAGGCTAAAAAACTGTGAGCTAGCTCACGCTAACTCAGCTTAGAGGGAACACTGGTCTGGAGACCAAGTCCTATGAGGAAAGCCTGAAGGAGGCTGGGTATGTTCAGCCTGGAGAGGAGACAACTGAGAGGTGATATGATAACCATCTCCCAATACTTGAAGGGCTGTCATATAGAGGATGGTATGGAGTGCTTTCCTGTTGCCCCAGAAGGTCAAACCAGAACCAATAGGTTGAAATTCAGAGATTTTGGCTAATCATTAGGAAGAACTTCCTGACAGTCAGAGCTGTTCCTCAGGGGAAAAGGCTTCCTCGGGAGGTGGTGGGCTCTCCTTCTTTGGAGGTTTTCAAACAGAGGCTAGATGGCCCCATCTGAGAGCAATGCGGATTATGTGAACATAAGAACATAAGAGAAGCCAATGTTGGATCAGACCAATGGTCCATCCAGTCCAATACGCTGTCACACAGTGGCCAAAAATACCAGGTGCCATCAGGAGGTCCACCAGTGGGGCCAGGACATTAGAAGCCCCTAACCACTGTTGCCCCCCCCCCAAGCACCAAGAATACAGAGCATCACTTGCCCCAGCCTGAGAGTTCCTATCTATACCTTGTGGCTAATAACTTATGTAGATCATGAGAGGGAGGGCAGGAAGGGTTGCCTCAGTGCTTAGTTCTCGTGGCCCTTTCTTACATGCCCAGGGAAATGCTGATCGCCACTTTGGGGTCAGGAAGCCATTTTTCTACAGGCCAGTTTGGCCAGGAATCCTGGAGGTTTTTTTGTCATCTTCTGGTCATGGAACCAGGGGTCATTGGGAGTGTGGGAGGAGGTATTTGTGAATTTGCAGGGGGTTGGATTTGGTGAGTGTGGAGGACTCTTCCAACTCTATGATTCTATGACCCCAGGCACTAGCCAATTGCTCCTCAAATCCCCGGTCCAGATCTCTGCAGGTCAGAACTCTGGTTTCCTTCTGAGGACCCCCGCCCCCCGCTACACTCTGCAGGCTTTTCTACTCCCTCTCCTCCTTGCTCTGCTCCTTGGACCTCACCTGCTTCTGCCCCTGGATCTCACCAGACCTCAGGCCAGCATGTCAGGCTGTATGGCCCCAGGACTCCACAATTCCCTCCCTTCTGCCTTTTAGAAGTGTGCCCTCATGTTGGTGTGTGTGTGTATTAGGGAATTAGTTCTCAGGTGCCCAGTGTAGGTTCTTTATATTTTAATTCCTTTTTATTTTATTTCGTACACAATGAAGCTATTTGTTTGTATTTACAATCACTTTCACTCTTTCTTCATAATTTTATTTTGGGGTATCTCCACTGAGATCCTCATTGGTATAAACAGATATGCAGGGGCAAGCCCCACCCATCCCTGGACTCGATGCTCTCCTACCCACCTCCTTGGGTATCAGCAGCACAGCCCGGGATGGTTGGCATGGCCACGGCCCCTCCCACCGCTCGGGAGCAACGGAAGACGGGGCAAGCCCAACGGAGGCACCCGATGAGGCACACAGGAGGGAAGGCTGCAGGGATGACCGGCACCAGGCGCGGTAGCGCCGTTGCTCCAGGCCGGGAGCCGTACATCAGCTGTTACCCACGGGGAGGAGCGATGCGAGCCACGTCGCTGCCACCAGTCCACCACTCCACAAGACCTCAATACCTCAAAACTCATCCAGTGGCTTCAAGAGGTTTTCAATGCAACATAACAAAAAGGATAATAATGAAATGTAAAGATGTAATCACATGTCAGAGCTATTAAGTGGAAAAACATGAATTACAGGCACCTTTATGATGTAATACGTTATGAATTGTAATAAATCATGAAAGGCCCTGCTACAGAAGGCCTTGCATTGTCACCTTGAGTCACAGACTGGGTCTAAAATGAGTCTCCCTGCATAATAACTACACTCCAAATGTTCCCTCCCACTTCTTGTCCACCCCACTCACCACCTGGTCTCATCACTACAAAACACTGGGCGTAGCTCTTGTTGTCCATTGCAGTTGCCAAGGCAACTAACATTGGCACCAGGACTCTTTGCAAGATCCTCTGATCTCATGAGAGTGTAGCTGCTATGCTGGTTTTCTGAGAAAGCACGCTGGACACGGAGGCGTCCACCCTGAGTCTCAGTGGGGCACCTGCAGATACACAGTCCTGACGACTTCAGGGGAAGATATGTGGAAGCCTGTGCAGTTTTCATTCCTGCCCCCACTGCACTGCTCTTGCTATCTGTGGGGGAAGGGCGGGGGGCAGATTTTCCGATGATGGAAAACATGAAAATAACTTTATATCAGTCATATTTACACGATGGCAACACAATGTGATTTTGCAATGAGCGATATTTTGCAAGCAAAAGGAAAACTTTGTTGATTAATTAACACACAATCTGCCAGCATTTCTCATTTCCTTGGAGGACTGGATCACAGGGGACAAACTTGGTACAACATAAGAAGGGGCACTGTGGGTGTAATTTAACACATAAGACATGATGAGTAGATTTTTTCAGAACACAAATCCACAAAATCAACGCACTGAATTGTGTTTCAACATCAAAGCAGCATAAACCTGTATTGCAACTTGCGCAGTGCCAAGCACGGGGGGCCCCGTTGAGAAACGCCAGTTTTAAGAGTGAACAAGAAGGCAACTGCGGTCTCACTACCAAGGCAGAGAAGAAAGAGAAAAGAGCGGCACGCCTGGATAGAAGAGCCAATCCTGCAGCTCGGAGTCCTCTCTGGATGGCTAGCAAGTGGACTGATAAAGATATTCATGCCAAGCTCAATGGAACGAAAAGAAAATAATTCCATTTAGAAAATTGCTTCAAACCTCAACTCCTGATCGCTTTAAGCCAAAAGCTGGGAGAACAGGAAAGCAGACGTGAAGAGGCCACCTGAGCACCTGCTTCTTGCCCTCTGCTCTCTCTGTGAACAGATAAAAAAGCGGAGCCCCTCCCTGGGAGAGATGCACCAATTCCTTTGGGAGCACAAAAAGCAAAGCCCCGGGGCACACTCATCCACCCGCGCTTCCTATGATAAGCCAAGCGCCTAGGAATGGGAGAATCTGGTTTGACCTGAGTATAGCAATTCTTTTAATTGAGGACAGCTCCATGCAATGGCACCGCAAAGCAGAATTAAAGGTAAAGGTTTCCCTTGCTCGAAAGCCAGTCGAATCCGACTCTAGGGGGCGGTGCTCATCTCCGTCAAGCACTGTCCGAAGACATTTCCGTGGTCATGTGGCCAGCATGACTAAACACCAAGGTGCACGGAACGCTGTTACCTTGCCTTCAAACTGCTAGGTTGGCAGGAGCTGGGGCCAGAGACGGGAGCTCACACGGCACTCGGGTTCTGTAGGTCTCAATATTATTTTGCAAAGCCCAGCACTGAGACTCCCCCATTTTCTACCATCTGCACCCCAGTTATAAACTTGTTTAGGGTGCTGCTCTTCTTGCCCCATTTGCTGATTATCCCCACTATTATTTACCTCAAGACTCAGACATAAAGAGGGAGACGTTCTATTTGATAGCAAATCCAGGAGTAACGCTCAAGACATTTCGAAGTAGAAAATATCTTCAAGTGCCAAACTGATGTAATCCTGCAAAGG
This sequence comes from Gekko japonicus, assembly GCF_001447785.1. NCBI lineage: Eukaryota > Metazoa > Chordata > Lepidosauria > Squamata > Gekkonidae > Gekko > Gekko japonicus. The sequence goes on from NW_015159752.1 coordinate 283,327, forward strand.
ATGGATGCTTTGTTTATTCCAGTAATTACTTCAGTAATGCAGACAGAAGTTGGAATCTGATTCTGCCCCCTCTCTGCCACTACTAAAATGGTGCGTAAGATGCATGTCAAATGGGAATGGGTCTGAGAATCTGACACCTGCAGCTGCAAAGCCCCTGGGAGGCTGGCTGCCGGTTTTGTGTGTCATTAAATCCCCCATGTCTGATGCTGAAGGGTGTCTCTGCAATGCAGCTTAATGTGGTTCAACGGGCACCCTCTTCTCCAGGAGAACCCTGGTTTACTGTAGTCATGCGATGGAGAGAGGAGTTTCAAGCAGAACCTTAAAGGCAGTTCCCTTAAAAGTCACATAGGACAAACTCAGCCATCGGAATCTTTTGCTCACCTCTACCTGTATCAAAATCAAACTGCTTTTCGACTCGTCTCTAACATGCTGAGCTGCTTCATTAAAGGGAAGGGCAGTCTTCAGTTAAGGGCTTCCCTTCAGTGAACATACACATTCTGACACAAAAATTGAAGCCCCTGAACATTCGGCTCACTTCAGTTCAAAAATCAATAAAACATTTTCCTCCCCCTACATATGGGCCAGCTCTCCCATTATGCAAGAGTCCAGTAGCCTCTCGAAGACTAACAAGCTTTGTGGCAACGGCAGGAGCTTCCATGAGTCGCTGCTTCACTGAAGGCTCCTCCCCGGTGTCAGGAACTTTAGGCAGGTAACACCACACACGCCGGCTTCTTCAGAAGAGAAGTGTTTATTGGTTAAATCCAGTACTAAAGTAACTCGTGTACAGCTTGTGTTAGGAATAGCCTGTAATATGATGGCCACTGAACCCCCTCCACATTCCAACTCTATGACAGGGCTACCTGACACCCTGCAGGAAATTCTGTTAGTCTTTTAAGGTGTTCCTGGACGCTCACACTTCCCTGCTGCTTGTTGTTGTTCAGTCGCACAGTCGAGTCCGACTCTTCGCGACCCCATGGACCAGTTCCCGCCAGGCCCTCCTGTCTTCCGCTGTCCTCTGAAGTTGGCTCAATTTCATGTTCGTTGCCTCGATGACACTGTCCAACCATCTCATCCTTTGCTGTCCCCGTCTTCTCTGACCTTCAATCTTTCCCAGCATCAGGGTCTTCTCCAGTGAGTGCTCCCTTCTCATTTGGTGGCCAAAGTATTTGAGCTTCAGTTTCATTATCTGGCCTTCCAGGGAACAGTCAGGGTTGATTTCTTTGAGGATTGACTGATTTGTTCTTCTTGCAGTCCAAGGGACTCTCAAGAGTCTCCTCCAGCACCATAGTTCAAAAGAATCTATTCTTCGGCGCTCGGCCTTCCTTATAGTCCAACTCTCACAGCCATACATGACTACTGGGAATACCATTGCTTTGACCATGCGGACTTTTGTTGGCAGGGTGATGTCTCTACTTTTTATCATGCTGTTTAGGTTCGCCATCACTTTCCTCCCAAGGAAATCTTTTAATTTCATGGCTGCTGTCACAGTCTGCGGTGATCTGGGATCCCAGGAACGTGAAGTCTGTCACTACTTCCACGACTTCCCCTTCTATTTGCCAAGGAGTGATGGGGCCGGATGCCATGATCTTAGTTTTTTTGATGTTGAGCTTCAAGCCCACTTTTGCGCTCTCCTCTTTTACCCTGAGCAAGAGGCTCTTTAGGTCCTCTTCACTTTCTGCCATTAGAGTGGTATCGTCTGCATATCTGAGGTTGTTGATCTTTTCCCCAGCAATCTTAATTCCCGCTTGTGATTCATCCAGGCCAGCATTTCGCATGATGTACTCTGCATATATATTAAATAAGCAAGGTGACAATATACATCCTTGTCGTACTCCTTTTCCTATGCTAAACCAATCAGTTGTTCCATATCCGGTTCTAACTGTCGCTTCTTGGCCCTTATACAGGTTTCTCAAGAGACATGTGAGGTGGTCTGGTACTCCCATCTCTTTAAGGACCTGCCATAGTTTGTTGTGATCCACACAGTCAAAAGCTTTAGCATAGTCAATGAAGCAGAAGTAGATATTTTTCTGGTACTCTCTTGCTTTCTCCATAATCCAGCGAATGTTGGCAATTTGATCTCTAGTTCCTCTACCTCTTCGAAACCCAGCTTGTACTTCTGGTAGTTCTCTATCCACGTACTGTTGAAGCCTAGCTTGTAGGATCTTGAGCATGACCTTGCTAGCGTGTGATATGAGTGCAATTGTGCGATAGTTTGAGCATTCCTTAGCATTGCCCTTCTTTGGGATTGGAATGTATACTGACCCTGCTGCTACAGACAAGCTAACACAGCTGCCCACCTTGATCTATCTCCAACTACACCTTGAGAGTCTTACACTGCAGGGGTGATCAAGGTCTATCCTACTCGTTGTTGAGACCACTTGAACTCCTCACCAGTCCCTTCATATATCAGTTGGAAGTTCAAGGCCCTGGACATGTCCTCTACTGACAAATCAATTTTTGAATTTATCACTTTTTCCCAGTCATACCTATAGACTATTGTATTGTAACATACGTGTTTAGAGAGCAGGCATGACTTAGTACAATTTTGTACAATTAATGAATGCTGGATTTTTAGCATCTCACTTTAACGTAAATTGAAAAACCTTGCAAGTGAGAAGGGGGAGGGAGGTGAGAAATTAACATAGGCAGCATGTTAACTGGGGGACAGACAGACAGGAATCTGCATCAGCCCTTATAGCGTGGTCTCAAACATGTGCTGAAGCATCTGCCACTGATGCTGTCCTACTGCCAATATGATATCAGTATCATATCATGTGATGCAGCAATCATGAAAGTCAATATGCTGCAGTCTAATCTAAGCACGTTTGTGCTGTTGCAAAAACTGGAACTGCATATTAACCAGAAGAAGTATGAATAAAAATCCACACAGCATCCAGTTTAGAGACATATAGTGGCTTGGTATAATGAACTTCTTGTTGGATACTGTAACATCATCTTCTTCTGAACCTTCCCTTTGTCCCAGTTATCCAATCCAGCTATTGCAGGTAGTTGGCTCTCTTACCTAGTGACCCCAAATGTAGATGCACATCCCTATTTCCATCAAGAGACACCCCCTCAGCCAGTTCAGCAGAGCTCAGAGTTGCACGGTGATAAATAGCAGCATGGAAATACAGAAGCACAGCAGCAAAATGTGCAGACAGCTACTTGTAGCAGGGCTATAGCTGATGTCTGTGTGAATTTCAGGGCATAGCTCACTGTCCTCTAATTCATTATTACATTGTTGATTGTACAGAAAAGAACATTTTACTGCATTGTTCTACAATCTTGTACTTCCTGCTTTACCACCTGGTATTATATCATATTTTTAGTGCAATGTTCTCTACTTTTGTGGGTCACATATTATACTGTTCTTACAGCATTGGATTTTTTAGTTGTAATCCACACCTTGGGTCTCAGTGAAAAATGAAGAACATAAATAAATAAATATACATGCCAATCTGAATACATGCTAAGTTTTCATGATTAAATTTGGCAAAACAAAGACAGGTTGCCAAGAAAGACATAATTTACATTTTACTGAACACAAGCTGAGGGGGAAAAAAAACCTATAATGATCTGCTCTCAAATTATGCATATTCATTTTAAACCATGGGCAAAGCTCAGCCATTTCTTATCTCTTGGAGTCTCCTTGCACTAAACAGTCTTTTGGATCCCCAGAAAAATTTAAGACTACATTTTCAGCTTTCAAACACCATTTCCAAAAGGACATTATGGCTGCTCTAAAGACAGCCAGTCGCTAACAAGAAAACCAGAACCAAAGTATTGAACAAAGGGACTACCTTTCACATACTAGGACTTAACGAGAGGCAACTGATCTGTCCACTCTGAGAAAACAAGTTCAGAGAACAGAATTAAATGGGAAGAAAGCTTCCCAAAATTAAGGATTCTGTTCTCTCTGTTCTTTCTTTATAAAAAAATTCAAAATTATGGCCTGAGCAATTTATTCTTCAGAAAGACCTTGTGAAGTCTTCCTTCCTAGCAGGAAATGCAAAATGCACCACAGAGTGTGGTACTTAACTGAAACATGTACCTATCCCCCCGGGGGGGCCATGACCTTTTTGGAGCCCATGAGCCCCTTTGGAATTCTGACACACCATTGTGGGTGCAGTGACAGAACGGTGGCCACAAGAGGTGGAACCAGTCACGACATGGTCCCCACACATTACCTTCAGTCACGGGGTGAAGAGTCTTGTGCTGTGGGAGAAGCCACTCCCAAGGCAGCTTTTGGAAATTTTTTGCACAGCCAATCCGAAGCCTTGCTGGGCGCAAGCCCTACCTGGCTCCACCCACTTCCTGAAGATACTTGGCGGGCGCCAGGGAAGGGGCCTCGGGTGGGCACCAAGATGGGGACTCCTGAACTAGGCCCATGGCAAGCGTGTCCATGCTAAAGGTCAGTTTCAAAAATTCTCCATCTCCATCGCGTACCACTTACAGATAGGAAACCTTTTGAGTCCAGGGGCACCTTTAGATCAACAAAGGTTTGTTCAAGGTAGGAGCTTTTGTGTGCCCACACATTTCCTCAGATAAGAAAACTGCGAGAGTTTGAACAGAGTCTCACCTCAAGTACACCATTCATGTAAGCACAGGCCTTTGCCACTGACAAATGTATCTGGTGCGGTTTTCCTCTGGAAAGAGTCGTACTCAGCTCCCCTACACCCTAAGGGTCTTGCCTTCCCCACTATGATGGTCAGCTATTCTAATAATTAAGGTTTGTTCAACACTTTATGCCTACACTAGCAGAGAACTCTCCTTTGCCTAGCCTAAGACTGCCTGAAAGCTCTCCAGAATAATTCTGTTTTGCAGCCTCTCTAGAAAGTCAGGAGGGTAGAGCCCCCCGCCCCGACATCTCTTCCAGGAAGTTGTTCCAGAGGCATGGGGAAGCCACTGAACTGGTGTCAAGCGTGCCTTAGACATGGGGCGGAGGGGGGTCTGACAGTAGACCTTGCTAGGAAGAATAAAGCTACTGCACAGGAATATGGTGGGACGGGTGTTAGTCCTTCAGGTAGGTGGGCCCAGGTCACAAAGGACTTCACTGGCGAGCATTAGCCCCAGAATACAACTGGGCTGCCATACTTTGCGCCAGATGGTTTTTGTCAGGTAGCCCTCTCATGGATCTGGAATGTGGAGGGGTACTCTCCTTCTCGTTCTCAGCTCTACCCTGCTCAGCTACTGTGTGCTCTCTTGCGTTTGACCTTGTAGATGTTCCAGCTGCAGTTTACACGGCCGGGAAAGTTAATGGCTTCTCTGCTCTGCTCACTTGCTTTGCCGCGCCATTGGCTTATACTTTCAGGGGAATTGTTTGATTTCACTATAAGTCAGAAGCCTTAGCACTGACGGCCATTCCTGACACAAGCTGTACACGTGTTCTTTAGTACTGGATCCACTAATAAACAGTTATCTTCTTTTGAAGCCCTGTGTGGTGTGACCTGACTAAGGAGCCTGACAGTTTTCAACAGTAGGTCCATGCAGGGTGTGTTCCACATTAGCAACCTCGCAGATTAAAGTATTTCATGAGTGCAAACACTGAATGTATATGGACACTGATGTTGCAGATTTTAACTTTCAATCACTGTTTAGGGAATTCTGACATGGTGGGCCTGGGGCACTGCTTTTAGACTCCTGTGTAAATATGCAAACCTTGCCTTTTTTCACTGTCCAAGCAAACTTACAGTTTCAGCCTTGAGAAGGATAACTTATTAATGACTTACAATATATATGATAGCCACACCCTAAAATTCTCAAATATCTTAAATCTGGGTTGTGGTGAGATTACCTTCTATGAAAAGGCTTCATAAGAATTTTAGAAATCACACTGCATTTTTAAATGCAGTTTAGGGTAGAAGAGATGACACGTATGCACTTTTATTTATTATCTCGTTTATTTTATCTATCGTCTCATTTATATATCCTTACTTTTTTGTATAACTGTGATTCTGGTTTATTGAATCTGTTCAAGAGTGATTTTAGACAAAGTTCTTTAAAAAAACATTGTGTGATCATTGGCCGAAATCAACGTCTGACTCCTCTTTAGGAAGAAGACTCTGGTGCCTGGACTGAATGGCCACTGGAGGGACTGACCATTCTTCACGCAGCCTCATGGTTTAGGAGTTAATCTCTTGCTTTAAAACAGTAAAAGAGGCTCTCAGGTTCCATGGGCCTGTTTTCGGAGGAGTTGGATTAATACCCCGCCCTTCACTTGGAGACTCAGAGCAGTTTATAATCTCCTTTTTTCCTCTCCCCTTAAGAAGAAGAAGAAGAAGAAGAAGAAGAAGAAGAAGAAGAAGAAGAAGAAGAAGAAGAGAAGAAGAAGAAGAAGAAGAAGAAGAAGAAGAAGAAGAAGAAGAAGAAGAAGAGATTGGATTTATACCCCGCCCTTCACTTGGAGTCTCAGAGCGGCTTACAAACTCCTTTCCCTTCCCCTCCCCACAACAGACACCCTGTGAGGTGGGTGGGGCTGAGAAAGCTCTGACAGAAACTGCTCTTTTTCAAGGACAGCTGTGCCAGAGCTTGTGACTGACCCAAGGTCAGACTCCCTGTGAGGTAGGTGGGGCTGAGAGAGCTCTGAGAGAACTGCTTATGAGAGAACAGCTCTGAGAGAACTTGTGACTGATCCAAGGACACCCAGATGGCTGCCTGTGGAAGTGTGGGGAATCAAACATGGTTCTCCAGATTAGATTAGGTGGGGGTAACTCTTTAGTGCTGGCCTAGATCCTGTGATACCCGTGAGTGGCACTCTCCTGACTCTCCTTTCTGTGCCTGGATGTCAGGAGACCATCATGAACAGGACAGGGGAGCAAAGTGGGTATCTACAATGGGAAGAAAATCTCCCCCCACTGACGGAAACACCCTCGTATTAGCAGAAACGCACCACAGGGTCATGTGTTGTTGATTCACATGTTACATTTCTCTACATGACAAATAACAACTCTCCGTAATGTGTGAAATGGCAGAGGACAGAAGAAATCATTTCTTTGGATCACTGTGATAGATCACTTTGGATCTATTCATCCACATTCCATAGACTCCAATTCTCTTTTTAGAGGGCGTGGCCATTTCTGATGATCCCCCCCACACACACTGCAGTCCCTGGTATGCTGTGCCTCAGGAACAAAATTTGGGGGAGAAGCGAATAGGCGGAATTGGCCCCCCCCCCCCCGAAGAAAACTTCAGGACCCTCAGGTGGACACAGGACACTGCTTCTTCTAATGAAAGATTTATCATCTATTGAAAGGTAATTATTTGATCCAACCGATCTAGATGAATCATAACCCTCTAAGAACCTGCTCAGGAAATATCAAAATTACTTAGATGATTGAACTGGCCTCCAAGGGCCGGGGGGGCGGGGGGGGGACACCAAAAACCCAGTCTTACTTTCACGTCTCACCAACCGGCGGGATGGCAAAGCTAAAGGTTGTCAGACGCCCCCCCCCCGCCGGTGGCACAGGCTCAAGAGGGCGGAGGAGACGGCCCGTGGGGACTCCGCTGGGGTTTCTGCGTCTGCACAGGCTTGTCAGCCCACCTCCTCTGCTGCCGTGCCACCAAACTGGGTGCTTTGGCACAACAGCTGATTCAATGCAATGGCACAGGGGAGGATGAAGAGATGTGGCCTTGGCCCAGAGGTCTGGGTCCCGGAGCCAAATTCTTTTTAGCGTTCAGTGATTGGATAAGTCCTGATAAATGCCTACGAACTTCTGCAGCCTTTCCGGCATAAGAACAGGAGACGGCATAAGAAATACCTTCCCCTGAGGGAAAAGAGAGTGACGCAGCAAGGAGCTGTTGATGGCAAAAAACCCCACGATTTTAAGGCCGCCACGGCGGCCTAGTCCTGCCAAGTCTGCCCACCCCTCAAGGACACGCTGGGCCCAAATGGATCTCCAAGAGCACTGAAGTGGCAGAAGGATGCCAAGTGAAAGCCACTGAGGTGCCATCTCTATGCAGTCCAACAAACTTTTTTTAAAAATGAGGGGGAAAAGGGTGTTTGTTTAGAATCACAGAGTCAGAGAGTTGCCACAGGGGCCATGGAGGCCATCTAGTCCAACCTCCTGCTCAACGCAGGATCAGCCTACAGCAACCCTGACAAGAGTTTCTCCAGCTGCTGCTTAAAGACTGCCAGGGAGGGGCTGCTCGCCACCTCCCGAGGCAGCGGATTCCACTGTGGCACAGCTCCTTCCTGTAAAAATAAATAAATAAATAAAAAGTTCTCCCTGATATCCAGCTGGTACCTTCCCATCCTTAATTTAAACCCATTATTATCCTCTGCTGCCCACAGGAACAGCTCCCTGCCCTCCTCTAAGTGACACAGCCCTTCCAAAACTTCAAGAGAGGAATCATGTCCCTCCCGCAGCCTCCTCTTCTCCAGACTGAACATTCCCAAGAAGTCCCTCATTCTTTCCTCACAGGGCTTGGTCTTCAGGCCCCCGATCATCCTTGTTGCTTTCCTCTGCACGCGCTCCGTTCTGTCCACATCCTTTTTGAAGTGAGGCCTCCAGAACTGCACACAAGACTCCAGGTGCGGCCTGACCAAGGCAGCCTGTACACAGCAGGACTATGACGTCTTGTGATTTGGATGTTATGCCTCTGTTGATAATGCCAAGATCGCATTAGCCTTTGTTGTTGCTGCATCACCCGTACCCCAAGTTCTTGTTCACATACACTGCTACCCAGAAGGGTATCCCCCATCCAGTATGCGTGTTCCTCATTTTTGTTACCCAGATGAAGAATTCGGCACTTATCCTTGTTAAATTGCATCTTGTTCACATCCACCCACTTTTCCATTGTGTTCAGATTTCGTTGAATTCGAGCTCTGTCTTCTGGTGTGTTCGCTGCTCCTCCCAATTTGGTGCCATCTGCAAATTTAATGAGTAGCTCTTCCACACCCTCATCCAGATCATTTATAATCCATTTATGGATCTAGATCCATCTTTAGATCCTAGTGATCCTGCCAATTACCACCCAGTACACCCATCTGTGGAAAGGCTGATGATATGTGTTTGTTGTCCTATCGTTATACCCGTAATCCCAGAATGTTGTCTAATTGCATTCACTAGAGGTTCTATTGCTAATGCAAATAGTAAAGGTGACACTGGGCACCCTTGTCTGGTTCCTCTATTTTATTCTATTGATCTGCTTATCTTTTATTTATTTATACTGATTTTGGCCGTGGAATCGGAATATATTGCCTTTATTGCATTCTGAAATTTCCCCCCAGAGTCCATTACTTCTAGTACCTGTTGTAGGTAGTTGACTTCAACACTGTCGAAAACCTTTTCCAGATCTACTGTGGGAATGATTGATTCCTGGGGGTTTTTTTTGTCTACAATAAGATATTATATTCAGAGTTCTATGGATATTATCAGTCATGAACCTATTCAGGATAAAGCCCGTTTGATCAGGGTTAATATATTCTGCTATGATTTTTTGCAATCTTTTGGCCAGTACTGTTGAGAAGATTTTAGCATCGCAGTTTAGCAATGCAATTGGTCTATATGAGCTTGGTGAGTCTTTGTCTTTATTATCCTTTGGAATGGTAATAATATATACTTGCCCTCATGACAATGGTTTTATTCCCTTAAGCAGAATGACGTTACAGACGTTGGCTAAGGATTCTGACAGATCTAAGCTAAAGATTTTTTAAAAATCAGGAGTGAAACCATCACAACCTGGTGCTGTATTAGCTTTTAGGTGTTTTATGGCTTCAGTGATTTATTTTAAAGTAATGATGGAATCTAAGCATTGTTTGTGTTCAGGTGTGAGTTCTTTGCACAATTTTTTCCCAAAAGTATTTTTGAATGTCTTGTTTTGGGGGGTTATTAGATGTACATAATTTTTGGTAGAAATCAGCAAAACAATTAGCAATTTTGTTCCGGTCAGTATGTTTTTAGTGATTTGAGTCCTTAATAGAAAAAAAAAATGTTCAAGAATTTTCCGATTCACTCTCTACGTTAAGATTTTTAGGTTTGGGGGCTTTTGGGGGGGGGCAAAATTGTTGTTTCAGAAAAAGAATATTTTTCTGAATTTTGGATGTTTCTATGGTTTCTAAAATCCTGCGTTTGGCTAGTAATTCTTTGTAGATGTTTTTATTTCTTATTCTTTTATGTAGTGTTTCCAGCCTTTGAATTTTTTGTACTATAGTATAAATTTGGATTTCCTTTTCTTTCTTTAATCTAGATGCTAAAGCTATCAGCTTCCCTCTAGTCACTGCTTTAAAAGCTTCCCAAAGGCTGAACTCATCTACCTCTCCACTATCATTCTCTTTGAATGAACTATTGTCATTCTTATGTCTTCCTTGTGCATATCTCTTAATAAAATGGAGTTATTTAATTTCCACGTGTTGTTCAAGGATTTAGTACTAACTCTTAAGGCCTTGAGCAGTCTGGGACCAGCGTACCTCCTCCGGTATGTCCACGAGAGAGCGTTATGCTCTGCAGAGAAGAACTTACTGGTGACCCCTGGCCCTAAGGCTATCCGGCCGTCCTCGACCAGAGCCTGGGCTTTTTTTGGCCCTGGCTCCAACCTGGTGGAACTCTCTGCCAAATTCTACAAGGGCCCTGCAGGATTTAATGCCGTTCCGCAGGGCCTGCAAGGCAGAGAAGTTCCACCAGGCCTTTGGTTGAGGGCAGCAACAGTTTTCCATCCTGCCTGGCACCCTCCTCTTTTTCTCCAGCCCTGCTTTTTGAAAGAAAACACTGTCCGGAGTGGGTTGGAGAAAGGTATATATATTAGTGCCATCTGAGATTTATGCATTGATTTTAATTGTTTTTTTAAAATGTTTCTAATAGTTTTTAAAATGATGCACATTGCTTAGAGCCTTGTTGTCTTGCAGATATTAGGTGGTTAAGAAATGCAATTAATTAAATAAATAAATAAATTGAAAAGTGCCGGGCCCAGAACCGAGCCCTGTGGCACCCCACTGGACACCTCCCTCCATTCAGATGAAATGCCCCCTGCGACTACCGCTCTCTCTGAGTGGGGTTCTCCAACCACGTTTAACATGAGCATTCGGGCTTCGGCTCAGAACGGCCTTTGCGATCTCTCACACTGTTTCACCACAAAGCTCAGTAAGCACAGGACAGGCATCTCACAAGGGCTTCTCAGACACCTTCTGGTTTACCTTTTAAGAAAGATCTATGCTGGGCAGGCTGGAGAAGCGGGAAGCCTCAAGGACTTGGCAGGCTGGATTTCATTTCCCCCTCCTCCCCCCTTCCCTGCTTCCTTCTCTCCTTCCCATCCACTTGTCAACCTGCCTTTTATCTCTTCCACACTTTCACTTTTCCACCCTCCCTACCCCTAGTACTCCCTGACCGGGGGGGGGGGACTGTATCCCCCATGCACA